>NW_014569779.1:103281-106673 GCF_001313835.1 Polistes canadensis
AAAGTATCGAAGAAACGTGAAAATTTATTTTTTAATATATAATATAAAATAGACAAATAAACAAATTATCTCGAAAAAAAAAACAAAATGAAGAAAGAGGGTTATAAAATGAAAAAGAAAAAAAAATAGGGCAAGGAATAAAAAGTAAGATACGAAATAGAAAAAAAAAAAACGAGAGCATCTTTCTAAAAGGCAGGCGAAAGACCTAAAGGACCTAGAGCCACTACTACCACCTGTGATATAGAGTTCCATCGGTCCGTGATCAGGGTGTCCGATTACCTGCTCGTGGAACCAGGTACAGTACTACCTACCTACCTATGGTGTTTCCAAGGACTACTTCATATATCGAGATCACATTCTATCTATCTATCTTCCTCTCACTAACTCACTCACTCACTCATTCTCGTATTCGTCTCCTGTTGGTCTCCTTCTTCTCTCTCGTCATTGGTCTTCAAAAAAGAGAGATAAAGAGAGAGAGAGAAAGAGAGAGAAAGAGAGTTCGGGGGTGTATCGAATGTCCTGCCATCGTGCGGTCTCGTCTACCTCGGTGTCCGGCTACCACCCCTCGCTCGTTTCACGCTTAATTAAGCGGCTGACAATCTAACCACGAGACGGTTAGCAACTCGGGGGGGTATCAGGGGGATCTGGGGGATCAAGGGGGAGGCTGGGATGAGGGGTTAGGGGAACCCGCGATCTTCGGGAACTCGTAAACAGAAGGAATTCCTCGAGCATGAATGAAACACGTTGATAGATAGATAGAAAGAGAGAGAGAGAGATAGAAAATAAAATACGAAGGCAAAGAGATATCGATCGTAAGAGAGATCGAACCACCGTCGGCAAAGTTTTTTAGAACTTCTCATTCGATTCATGGTTTCTTGATACAAAGAAGGTTCTGGTTACCCGACTCTAACAGACGTCGGATATCCTTAGTGCTTTACCAAATGGGCGAGTCCCGTCAAAATCCATCCGATCGATATATTTCATTCTTATATACTCATATCTATGTATGTATATGTATATGTATATCGTGTAATTCAAGTATCGAATTTAAAAACTTTAACAAATATACGATTTTCTTTAAAAAATACTAAACTGTAGGATGTTACCATCACTGGTCAAACCACAACGTGTCCTGAAATTATGTGTAGATTTATATTTATTTAGAAATAAATGAAAGTACGGATTATCTTCCTGCAAGATGATTAATAGATGATATAAGTTTTCATAGAAAATTCTACGTTATATCATACCCAGAATTCATTATTCACATTTGTGTCATTATTTTTCAAGTTATTTCATTTTTAAATGTAATATTGTATGCTAAAAGAAAATTGTGTTATTCAGTACTGTAATAGTACAAACATTTGAAGAATTTATTAATCGTATTTATAGCAGAGTTACTTATACATTATATTCATTTCTAAATAAAAGAAAATATAGTATTAATTAACTAATCGATTAAAATCTCATTCTACAATATATGAAAATGTATATATTATCGAAGTTTAATCCTTTGAATACTATGAACGCATATATGCGTCCCAAACTAAAACAACGTGCTCATCGAATGTTTTTTTTTTTTACTTTATCTACCACCTTGATACGAAATTCTATTTCTTTTTTATTTTTCGTTTATTTTAATCAAAATAATTCTTCACATTAGCAATAGAAAATCATCATTCAGTTTTATACGATTACAATGATTAGACAAATTCCATACTAAAAAAAATTAATAAATGCATATGATTGGTTGAACACAATCACGTAACTTTCTTTATTATTTCATCTTATTCCTCGACTCTTCTTTTCTCTAATTTCGAGTTTTCAATATTCAAATGTCAGAATACTCGAATATGATTTTATTTCGCGAAGAGTCATCGAAGTGAATTAAAAAGAAAAGAAAAAGAAAAAGATAGATAGATAGATAGATAGATAGAAAGAGAGAACGGATTATATCGGGCAAGTATCGAAGGTATCGTCTCTCGTTTCGTGAGCTACGGTGGATAGTTACACCATGAGGCGGCCCCAGGTACCTGCTAACAAACGATCCGTAGATGATTTAGCACATATTCTCTCTACTCCTATGGTGCCCCCTTACGTTCCTTGCCATCTCGATCGCCTTTTATGTTCACCAACAACATACCAATACCATTACAACTAACCACCATTATTCTTACTACCATCATCACAATTACAACCACTACTAGCACCAATACCACTACTACCATCATATCACTATCATCATCAACAACAACAACAACAACAACACACTGATGGTATATAACTATCATCGTGTATAGAGACATGGGTGTTTGTTCGTTCGTTCTTTCGTTCGTTCACTCAGTGCACGTTCACTCGGGCACCACCGAAGCGTGATTGTTTTATAATTAAGCCGTTACCGGCCGATGCCATTCGGTTGGCATACAGGAGGCGACGGCCAGGTGATTAATTATTTTAGAATTGAAAATCTATCGCAGTATATACCATCTTAATTTCATTCGATTCGTTTAGAACCCTTACCAAAATTATCGAATATTATTATTATACCCTATTATTTTGGGATAAGTGTGTGTAGAAAATATTATCAATCATTATTTTCTAATATTATTTATAGAAAAATGTATGGTTCTTTTAAATCGTATTTTACTTCTATCAAAGTACAAAATATATTCAAGAATTTTTGTTTTACGAAAAAATTAAAATACGAACCAAGTAATACATATACATGTATACAAGTACCCYTAAAAGTATACATAAATATCAAAAACGTAATTATACTTTCGAGTATTTTTTAATTTGTAATATACTAATAAAAAAGAAAAACAGAAAAGAAATATCTTATTATTTCGGGATAAGTGTGTAGAAAATATTATCAATAATTATTTTCTAATATTACTTATAGAAAAATGTATGTTTCTTTTAAATCGCGTATTTTATTTCTATCAAAGTGCAAAATATATTCACATAATTTTATTTTACGACAAAATTCAAATACGAACCAAGTAATACATAAATATTTATACAAGTACCCTTAAAAGTATATATAAATATCAAAAACGTAATTATACTTTCGAGTATTTTTTAATTTGTAATATACTAATAAAAAAGAAAAACAAAAGAAATATCTTATTATTTCAAGATAAGTGTGTAGAAAATATTATCAATAATTATTTTCTAATATTATTTATAGAAAAATGTATGTTTCTTTTAAATCGTATTTTACTTCTATCAAAGTGCAAAATATATTCACATATTTTATTTTACGACAAAATTCAAATACGAACCAAGTAATACATAAATATTCATACAACTACCCTTAAAAGTATATACAAATATCATAAACGTAATTATACTTTCGAGTATTTTTTAATTCACAATACACTAATAAAAAA
>NW_014569779.1:106898-108778 GCF_001313835.1 Polistes canadensis
TAATTATACTTTCGAGTATTTTTTAATTCACAATACACTAATAAAAAAAAGAAAAAAAAAGAAATCCCATAATATATCTATTCCTTTCCTGTCCAGTATCGTCAAACCTTTGCCACGAAATTCGGCGAGAGTCTCAAAAGCCGCGGCACACATTTAACGGAGCAAATAGTCGTCGAGGGGGTGTGCGACGGGTCGGGGTAGGTGAAGGGGGAGGGGACAGAGCAAAAGGGTGCTGACTGAAAGGCAAACAGTTTAGCTGGAAACAATTGACTGCAGATTGAAGTGTGAGAGAGAGAGAGAGAGAAAGATCGAAAGATCGAAAGAGTGAGAGAGATAAAGAGAGAGAGAGAGAGAGAGAAAAGGGGGGTGGCAATGGTGGTGGTACACGAACGACAGGGTGGTTTCTGATGGAAGAGGGGGGGACGAGAGAACGGGGTGGGGTTTCGAAGGCGTGCGAGAACGAACGTTTGCCGATGGTAGAGAAGAGGAAAAGGGAAAGGGAAAAAGGGCGGAGGGGGTTAGGGGGGTGGGGATAACTCGGTTCGAGAGACATCTGACGATCGATGCACGCGTCGTCGGTGCCACGAGAGCGAAGTTACATCTGTCCGACGATGAAAATAGATTTTGAGAGAGCAGTACCTACCCTATCAACTGCTTGGAAAAAGATAGATAGATAGATAGTTAGATAGATAGAGAAAGAGAAAGAGATAGAATGCACGCGACCCCGAAAAAAAGGGGCGGACAAAGTACGAGGAAGGAAAGGAAGGAAAGGAAGGAAGGGTAGGAAGGGGGAATTTGTTAAAACACTCGTTGTTTCCAGACCAGGAATTTCTGTGTAGTATGGTGATGGTGTTTCTATCCAGGGTTAACGACTAAACCGTAGTCGTCGGAGCTTTGATCGTAAAAGCTTCGTTCAACGAGAACAACCGAACCCAACACAATTTTATTTTGTAATCTTTTTCCCAAACTGAAAGAATTATAATTGTTATATTACGTTGATTCCTGATACATCCGGGAATCAAAAACTCATCCCCCTTATTCTCTCTCTCTCTCTCTCTCTTTTTCTATCCATCTATTTCTCTGTCGTTCATATACTACATTTACTACACGAGTAAATATACTATGTGTCTGTGTGTGTGCGTGTGTGTGTATACTAACTTGGTTGTTCCGTGTTCCCTATGTGTTCCAATGAAAATGCTCGCGTTGCAGCACGCTTGGCTTTGCCCAACGTTTTACTACCTCGTTGACGTTTCCCAACGATATTTTTAAAACGTCCGTACTACACCTCTCTTTCTTCTTTTTCCTTTTTTTCTTGTTTTATTTGTTTCCTTTTACTAAAAAAGAAAGAAAGAAAGAAAGAAAGAAGTAGAAGAAAAAAAAGTCATCACCCTCGGAGACAAACCCAACGGTGTCCCCTTTTTTTCTTTTTTTGTTTCCTAGTACTCTAAGCAAAAAGTGATAACTCTCGTAAATATCATTTCAACGATTATTGTTTCTCATGTTTATGGAAAAAGAAAAGAAAGAAAAAAAATAATAATGAGTAAAAGAAAATAAAGTTAACTTTATGCACATACAAAATCTAATGTCCTTATCTAAATCATTTATCTTTAGATACTTTTTTTCTTCGTCCTATTTCAATATATATACACGTACTTACATATGTAATATCGATAAAGAAGAATTTTATCGAAGATAGGGGATGGGGGATTGAATATGGGGATGGTAAGTGAATATACGGAACCCCCTGCTTCCTCTTATTCCCCCTGTAACCCCCCGTAAAAAAATGTTTAGTCTCTTCTTGACCCTTTTAACGTCACTTAAAACAAAACAGTGTATCGATTTGACCGTTTCATCCCTCCCCCGTCCCCCGTCCTACCCCC
>NW_014569779.1:109647-119260 GCF_001313835.1 Polistes canadensis
ATATTTTTAATAACAATTTATTAAAGATGATAAGATTTTTAGGATATTTTTAATAACAATTTATTAAAGATGATAAGAATTTTAGGATATCTTTAATAAATAGTGACAATATTAAATGATAGGCTTATAAATACTTACTTGTATACAAACATTGAATACATATGTAATTTATATAATATACATATAATAAAATAAATTTTTCCTAGTGATAAATTTCGAACATTTTCAATAAAAATTCTTAAAAGATGATAAGATTTTTAGGATATCTTTAATAAATGGTGGAGAATATTAAATGATGAGTTTATAAATACTTGTATACGAACATTGAATACATATACAATTTATATAACATACCTATACATATACATAAAGTCGAGATATATGAAGGAACGATTAACTCGTTCGAGCTTGACCGTCTAAATAATTAAAACACGGAACTCATTTTGGAATATCCTAGACCACCCGTCCGCGCATAAAGGCAGAACAGTACACGTCTTCATTACTCGACGGATCGCGTGGCATAAAAGAAGAACAGAGAAAGAAAGAAAAAGACATAGAAAGAGAAAGAAAGAAAGAGAGACCCTTTAGAAGGTAGAACAACCCACCCAAGGATGACTTTCCGTCGGTCAGCAGCTTTTTTTCTCGGTCAGCTTGAAAATTGAATGTCGGCGTCGATTCCTCATCCTTTCCTCTTACACAAATACAAACACACACACACACACACACACACACACACATACTATTTTATTGTATCTTTCTCTCTCTTTCTCTCTCTCGTTCTTTCTCATATTTGTTTATTCTTTATTTGAATCTCTTTTCTTACATTAATCTAAGACCCAAATTATAAAGTATAATACACCAAGAATTCTTGATGTTTTTCCCAGATTAACGTTGCCTAACGTACGACACGATACCCTACGCATCGCGTGTCAATTAGCTACGGTATATGAGGTTACAAAGTATGCCAGGTCTTTGCACCGAACGTTCTTTCTCTCAACACCCCGATATCTTTCTTTGCCAACTCGTTGTGGCAACACTACCACCTTACATGGAAAATTATGAGAAAGATATTTTTTTTCTGATTATTAAAATAAAACGGAAGAAAAAAATCCCTTTTGCTCCGCAATTCGATTTCAATCAATTCTATGATGGGTTCCACGGATTGTTGATTTTCTTTAAAAACGCGTATATTTCAAATATACATATTATATTTCAAAGAAAAACGTATTACATTTATTATTTGTGTCTGGAAAGTGTCGATATGCTTTTGTTTTTTTTTTTTTTTTCTTTTTTTTTGGATTTTTTTTTCTATAACAAATTAGGATTATATTTTTCATGGGCGCAAATCACGCGTTGTGATTTTTTGTTTTCTTTGAAACATTCTTTGAAACAACGCATAACTTTTGACGAGTCTCTTTATTAAATATTTTAATAATAATTATATTATAATCGTTAATTTTTTCGAAATCTATCGTAGATTATTATTATATATTTTATTATTATAATCATATATAATATTTTAATAATAATTATATTATAATCGTTAATTTTTTCGAAATCTATCGTAGATTAAACGAACAATCACTTCTCGATCTTAATTTTAAATGACATTCTAAATAAATCGAATTAAATTTTAGAATCAAATTCTGATCAATGCAATATCTCTTTAAATAAAACTCGAAGATATTTGTATAGATAAAATTAAAAATAAAACACAAACAAAAAAAAAAGAATAAAAAGTAAAAAACTGCCCTCCCTTCCGTCCCCAAAACAAAAAACAAAAAGAAAAGAAATGACGATGAACACCCTTGTGTTTGTTTGTGCCCTTCAGCCTTGATCCGAGTATACGGGAAGGTAGTAAATCTCGTAGATGGAAGAACTTATTCTTTTGTAAATGGGGTTGGCTCAATTCGTAGCAGTGATTGCACGATGCATAAATTACTTAACTACGTATATATATATATATATATATATACATTGCCGATTATCGAGTAGTAGTAGTAGTAGTAGTAGTCTTCTTGTTCATGCAATATGTACCGTACATAAATACACATACACACACCTATATGTATGTATGTAAAATATATCCACGTAATATTACATACCCCGAACGAAGCTTACTACTCTCGGACTCCTCTTATTTAAAAAAAAAAGAAAAAAAAAAGTCACGGCTTGGTATCCTTTCTTGCTTCGTCCTCTCGATCGTGGCGATTAATCCTCTCGTCATTTATCTTCGGTCCTTCAACAAAAAAGGACCCCTTCGAGAGCTGGTGGACGTCATGTATACCGTGTCGCAATAACGTCGAGTAAATCAGGACGCTGGCTTCGTTATAACTTAACTACCGTTCGAAACTTCAAACTCCCGGACCTGTTGTACATACATACACACACACACATACACGAACACATGTATATATAGAAAATAAAAAGAGAGAAAGAGAGAGAGTATATATATGTGTGTATGTAAGTGTACGTGTATTACATTCTACATATTCTTATTCATTCCTTCTCTTCTATCATCCACATGGGTTTTTATTTTTTTTTTTCTTCAAAACGTACCATAAAGATACACCAACATAGAGAAAGGAATTCATCCTAACGAGCGTTCTAAACACCAACGAGGCCCGCGTCTGTTTCTTCATTAAAAAATAATTTCACGCTGACTAGAAATCCAACTGGGTGGGGGGGGGAAAGGGGGAGGGTAGGGAGGGAGGGATATACTATCATCTTTTTTCATGAAAGGATATTCTATGAAAAGACTCGGATTAAAACCCTTTTTTCTTCCCCTCCTCCCTTTTTACATACCAAATGATGCACTTAACGTTTACGATTACAATACGCGTGAATCATCATTTGAATTTTTAATAAGGATAATAACAACGATAGAACAAAAATAATTTTATCTGTGTAATTTAGGTAATACGGAAATGGTGGGTATCGTTAAATTGATTGAATTTTTGACACTGCTCTCTCTATTCTTTTGTAACCAATGTTTTGTTCTTAAAAGGCGTTAAATCATTCGACTTATTTTTTACCTTTTTTTTTTTTGTTTCGTTTCTTTTCGTTAGAAATCTTTTTATTTTTTTTTTATATATATAAGCCACTGCGAGAAAAAAGAGAGAGAGAGAACACTGATTGTGCCATACATAAAATTACGATAAATTCATGGGGTTTCGCGCTTTGTCATGACTCGGGGCGATCGATTGTTTCGAGGCGCCGATGTTACCTCCTAGTATCCTCTTATTTCTCTCTCTCTCTCTCTCTCTCTCTCTCTCTTTTTTTTTCTTTCTATATATATATATATGTCTATCTTTCACTTTCTTCGTGGGTGGTTTCCTTCCGGACTGTCAACAACCCCCCAGGTCTCCTACCATCACCGGATCGTCTCAACAAATTATAATTATTTTCTTTTTTTCTTTTTTTTTTTACAATGATGTCATTTACATAACACTTGGAAATAATGCAAATTGCATATTTATAATACATTTATTTTTCCTTTTTTTTTTTTAAGAGAGGGTAGGAAGAAAAGAAATGAAATTATATTTCTATTATTCGTTAATCAACAAATAACATATCTTATTTTCAATCTAAAAGTATTACTTATATCAAATATCTAATTTAATAATTGAATTTAAATTCTTATTAATATAATAACACATATATATATATAAACACACAGGTACTTGAGATAATTGAATTATTCAGAAGATTGATAAATTAATTTTTGGTAATATTGATAAAGATAGAAATGATAGAAAAGAATCATGATCAGTAATTAGGAATGATTATGATATTAATGATGATGATAATGATGATGATGATTCTTTTACTTGTATGAAGAATAACATTACTATTCTCTAGAATGTTCTTGAGATGAACGTCGTTAACTCAACACAATACTGTTTTGACGGTGTTACAAAAGATCCCCGAAGAAGTTGCTGTTGCTGCTGGTGGTGCTGCTGTTGTTGTTGCTGGACCATGTTCTCAAGAGACAAATGATCGAGAATCTTGAGAACAAATGACAGTGGCTGGCTTAAACGTAGAACCCGTCGGTTTCTTTTATCCGACGGTTCTACAACACAACTCATTACCCGACCTACATCGAAATTGTTCGTATCTCTTCTTCTTCTTCTTCTTCTTACCATCTTCGAAAATAAATTCATTCTATTTTTCTATACTTTTTTTTTTTTTTCCTTTTCACATACATATTTCACTCACTTCTCTCTATTTTTTTCTTTTTTTCTCTTCTTCTTCTCTTTTAAACGGAATTCATATATATATATATATGTAACAAAACTCTGACGTAACCTTTCGAATTTCGGTAATTTTATTTTTTACGAGTTTGAAAATAAATAACACGCGAATTTTTTCAAACGAAACGTGCGTTTATATAATATAGTTTACATTATTTATATACCGAGAAAAACAAAATATGTGTATGTACGTATTTCTTTTTTAAATATACTTTTTTTTTTTAAATCTAATTAAATATTAATGAAAATAAAATATGTTTTAATATTTTCTTACGAACGTTATGCAAAATATTTTGCATAAATATGTTCGAATAAATTTCATCTTACGTATTTATCTTTAACATTTTATACATAAAAATCTCTCTCTCTCTCTCTCTCTTTTTAAACTTTAACAAACTTTAACAAAAAAAGAAAAGTACCCTTTTAATAATATATTTTCTAAATAATATAGAAAAATTGGTGAAATAAATTTGAAAGCATCGATGCTAAATAACATTTGTATAAAATTTAAACGACCCTCTCGCATTTTTATAAATATATTATTATTATTATTATTATTTATAAAACAAAACAAAAAACACGAGAGATTAAGATTGTTCTATTCCTTCAGCTACAACTCTTTCTAAAATACTTTCGTCTGTAGAGTAAAAGACTCGTCGTCTTCGTTGTCGTCGTCAAAGGAAAGTTGAAGATGTGAAATCTCAAAATGGGATGTTACTAGTCTTCTTGAACGTCAGCAAGTAAGCAAGCAAGCAAGCAAGCAAGCAAGCAACTTGGTGTTCGAAAGTAAGGAAGAAAGAGAGATGTGTTAGTTCTTTCGTTCGCATACAAACACACACACACATACAAATATACACGTTACTCTCTCGCAAGGGCAAATAAGCGTCAAATGAAGCGTGCTTAAAGATCAAACGAGCGAGCAAACACGAAACAAGTGACGGGGCGTTAACGTGTGTCTCCCCCCTCTACCCCTACCACCCTTCCACCCTCCCTCAGCCTTACCCCCGTTGTAAAAACATTGCTGTTTCTACTACCGCGTGTAATGCCGTGCTTTGCCTATGGGATTACCATTTGAACTAATCCACCCTCCTCCCTTTATTCACTTACCCACTCCCACCCCTTAGCCCTAGCCCTACTACTACTACAACTATCATCATCCCTAGTAGTACTTCTCGCTCTTACTTTTTTTTTACTCTTTCTATTCTGTTCGTTTTACAACGATGTTGGATTAACGTTAAGGAATACAAACACATAGGCCTAAAAATCTAAACGATTTGTCGTATTATGAAATAAGGGATAGATAAATTGTTGGGGATATATAAATTTGACAATATAATACAACATAGTTTTCCTTATTAAAAAATGATATTATTAGATGATATATTATATAGAAAGATTTGAGCCGTTTATTTTGAAAGTGGCCTAAATCCATTTATCTTCAAATCGAGATATTTAAAGTCTTGCGTTTCAATGAATTTAAAGATATACTTATAGGATATTAATGATTTATACTGCTTAACAGTATCTAAGGATGTTAAATTTAAAGATCCTGTTAAAATAGTGGCAATTATTAAGTAAATAATAATAATATAATATTATATATAATTTTGTTGATTAATAAATCACAATTCTACGAACTGTTGTTTTTTTCTCCGTGTGCATATTTGCGCTCACGTGGGGGAGGGGGAATCATGTTGCATGAAGTGCAGATTTAATTTTAGACAAACGAAATATAAAAAAAAAAAAGAGGAATAGAAATTCTACGAACTCGTTTACATTGCTTAATGTATCACAAATAAATTGTTAAATCAATATTTTTTTATACTATTTTTTCACTCTCCTATTGTCCGGTCTATTGTTACGACAACGATATAACACATATATGAATTGTTAAGTATGCAAACATTGCTAACAAAATTTAGTCTATAAAATAGCGAAAAGGGGATTTACGACCTTGACGATAATAAAACAACCCTTAAAAAAAGAAATGGAATACGTGGAAAGTAATAGAAATAATAATGAGATACAACAATGGCGATATAATAATAAACAAAATGATCATTTCCACAATGTTTTCATATATTATTTGTGTAAAATAGACTATACGAAATTTTCAAACAATAACATATTGTACTTGAATGTTTTCGAATTAATGAATACACTCCAACAACCCCCTGTCATTTCTCCCCTCCCCCCTCCCCCGATCCCCATGAACATCACCGTTATCTTGTAACTGATAGATAATCTCTTTAGTGTCATTGCATGGTTACGATATACATACGTTTAAATTTATGGTCGTATTAATTAAAATGACGAATTAACGTGATATACCTATAACAACGAACCCCCACCCCCCACCCCCACCCTCCCCGGGGGAAAATGATATCGCGTTGTAATAAATAGTTATACGAATTTCATCATAATCTCTATAGGACGGAATTCGGATCGATGTTTAATATACACTCACTCGCATAATTAAAGTTAATCGTACGGCAATCGGTTGACTATGATCAGGGTGGTGGTTATCTGAATTGATTATTCTATATATACATATATATATATATTGTTTTGAAGTATATAAAGTTGTTGCTGAGTCATCAAACAAAGATGGCCGCTATTAGTATTACCCTGGTTTAATGTAAGTGTAATATAATTGGTCAACTAGGTGGAGTATAGGATATTTGTTAAATAAAGAAAAAGGAGTCAGGTTTGTTGAACCACGAGTACGAGCTTGAAAGCACTGCTCTGAAAGTACATAAAAACAAATTTACATAAATATCTGTGTGTGTGTGTGTAACTTTTTGTGAATTCATCCTTTCGCACCCTCGCACATACTTCTTTTTCTATCCAATCCCCTCACTCCAATCCTCCCCACCACTCCCACATTCTCTCTCTCTCTCTCTCTCTCTTGTTCATTCTGTCGAATGGGTCCTCTTTTCTACTCGTGATTAACTTGTCACGAAACATTGTAGTCACGTCTCGGACTATTTATTAGCAAGATAAGTATCTACAATGCGTTCTAACCTCACTCGCAAACGAACGTATAAACGAAGGAACGAACGAACCAACCAACCAACGAACCCAACTAACTTATGACGTATCGTCGTCTTCGAAGTTCGATTCGTGACGTAACTTATTTTCATCATCCCCCTCGATTTTCATCATCATCATCATCATGATTATTTCTGTAACTTTTCATTCCCAATTGTAATTCGATTCCTACGTTCGTCTTTTCTCATCCGGTGGTAGATTATAAATATATATATCTTCAAGTGCAAATTTCTCTTAGAGAATATTTCCAACCCCATGTTCTTTCTCTTTCTCTCCCCCATAAACAATAAGCTTCAATGGCGAAAGGATAATTTAAACGATGACTCTCGACTCGGGCTGCATTCAATTACTAAATAATTGACGGAGGAGGGGACAGAGGGGTTAGAGGGGGTGGTGATGGTGGTGATGGTGGTAGTGGTGGGGGTAGTGGGAGCTGTTGGGAACACAAGGGGTGACTTCTGTCTTTTACTTCAAGCTTTATACTTCTTAGATGTATTCCCAGCTACGTGCTGCTCGTCCTATCTTCTTCTTCTTCTTCTTCTCTCCCTTTTCCCTTACCCTTTCCCTTTCCCTTCCTTTTCTTACCGGGCCATTTCGCAAGCGAGGTGACGAGCGTGACTTATCTCCTTCGAATTATAATCCAATTTGCGATTATCGTCTTGCCATCGTTGTTGTGAGCGCTTGCCTTTGGGGCCCGTTGTATCGAAGGACCAGATGGAACCAACCAACCAACCAACCAACCAGCTAGCCAACCAACCAACCAGCTCTCCCGGTGGCTGGTTAGTAAGGCATAATTAACCATCGTGTCTGTCCCAACCTACATAGTTCCACCTTTCCTTTCTTTCTTACTTACTTTCCTTCCTTTCTATCTTTTTGTATATTGTTTAAGACAAAATTTGCGAAAATGTAGCAGATATTAAATAAGTCTTTTAACATTTAACCCTTTACTACTTTTTCCTAATTCGTCATACAATTTTTTTTTTAAATTAAACTGTGCTGAATATATATTTATGTTTGATTGTACGTAAAAGTAACGCGAAACTTTTTCAACGATGAACAATTTTTTGATAATGATATTATTACTCGTTACGCCACCCCCCAACCCCTGTACGACGTAACCCTGGTGTATCTAGTTTATCGAGATTTGTATTACACTTAATTAATGTTTACATTACATATGTCGTTATAATAAACGTGGAAGCTAATCGATCAGCAATTGAATTTCAAATTTATATCAGATACTCGTGTAGTAGATTGTCAAACACGTTTTATACGGAATTTATAATGTGTAATACCACGCATTCAAATTTATTACTTCATTCGTGATATATATACCTCAAATTGAAATATATTATTACTTTTATATTATATGAATTATATAAAAAGAAACAAAAATTACTTTCACCTTCTTTTTCTTTTGTTTTTTTTCTTTTCTAATACACCTCCTCCTCCCCCCCCCCCCAGTCGCGTATTAATTCGATTTCAATTGAAACTTTTTAATACACACCTTTAATACACACATATATCACCTTTCTTTTTTAAACATACTCGGATTAAATAAAGAAACAAAATAAAAAACGAAATTGTCTGTTACGTACGTCTATCATTGACTATCAGAATACACAACAACACACACACACATATATATATAATATAATATATAAATATATAGATTCGCGAATCATTGGCTCGTCATTGAATTGAACCGTTCACCAAGATGGCCGACATGTTCAATAGAAATTACTATAGCGGTAAGAAATCGCAATATGAAGTCGTTACCAACATTACTATACACGAAACGACGACACACGTTCGAAATAATAATAATCGATGCTGCGAATTCCACGTATATGCTACTCGTCATATTTCTTCTCATTCTACTTCTTCTTCTTATTATTTTTCTTATTCTTTTTCTTCTTTATTCATCTTCTTCATCATCTTCCTCGTTGGTAGCTAACTTTATCCCCTCACCTTTCTTCCCCCTCCTGTCCCCCTCGCCATCACCATCACCTCACCCCCCTCCTTACTCTTCTTCCTATTCTCAGACTTTCGCGGATCGCGTCCGGCGTGCAAGAAATCCGTGGAATTCACAGCGCATAGAATCACGAATGACACGCGACGTCAAAGCGGAAAGATATGCGATTTAACCAGGTAAGAACGACAGGTGGGTAGTAGTATATACTACTCACCTTTGGGGGAAGCTTTCCTGCTTCTCATCGCGAGAAATTGCCAAGGATTTTGCTTGTAGTATCGCAAAGAGAAATTTACGATTCTCTTGAGGACATTTTCTTTTTTTTTTTTTTTTTTTT
>NW_014569779.1:119980-127731 GCF_001313835.1 Polistes canadensis
GCATATATTTAATTAATACTATATCCGACACATTATACAGTACTCTAATTTATTCATTTATATTTTCGTTCACTTATTATTAATATAAAAAGAAACCTATATAAGTGCATAGTGCGTATATTTAATTAATACAATATCTAACTCGTTATACAGTAATATACTATAACGATTTATATTTTCATTCACTTATTAATAATATAAAAAAAAAATCTATATAAGTGCATCATACATATACTTAATTAATACAATATCTAACTCGTTATACAGTAATATACTATAACGATTAATATTTTCGTTCACTTATTATTAGTATATAAATAAATGTACGTAAGTGCATCGTACATATATGTTTAATTAAACAACACGTCGATTATTATTATCGACATACTTTTTTACGTTTAACGAGCTCTCGATAATCCTTCTTTCCTCTTGCACCTCCCCTGTCTCCCCCCCCTGACCCCCACCGATTACTGACGCTCGTCATTTTCGTGAACGGCTGCACGCCTGTTAAAGCTCGAACCTCGAGGAAGAAATCCGCCGTCTCATTCGTTCTCTTTCAAGATGCACGCACGACGACAACGAAAAAGAAAAAAGATAAAAGAAAAAGAAAAAAAAAAGAAACTAGAAACAAGAAGAAGAAGAAGAAAAAGGAGGACTCTGTAAAAGAAGGGAAGATAAAGTGAGATAAAATATCGGACCTCACTACCGTGTTTCGTTACACGATCATTATAATCTTTTCCAACGTTGTGTTGCTTCATTCTTATACCTATCACGAATTATCGGTTGGGGGATCATTATAATTCAAAGAGAATACCATTATTAGATGTTACATTTCTTTTTTCTTTTTTTTTTTGTTTTATTGATTTCCTTCTATCTCTTTCTTTTTTCTTGTTCTTTATTTTTATCTATAACATTTACGACGTGTTGATATCTAACGAACGATACCAAATAAGTAATATCATGATTTCCGAATGTATGCAAATTCGTATAACACTTGTGAATGTAGTTTAACTCGATTTTATGATGTATCGTTTCTAATATTAAATCAAACGCGTAGATATTTTACGTAAGTAAATTATATACAATATATATATATACAGCATATGTGTAGTAAACATTGTGAGTTAATTAGAGAGAGAGAGATAAAAAAATAAAAAACAAAAATAAAATTTCATCTTAATAAGTTAATATAGAAAATAATTTCGCGAGAATATGATAGAGTGTAATACGTATTTATTTTTTTTTTTGAAATAATCAATCTTAGAATTTATATGGTTTTTTCTTTTTTTTTTTTCTTTTTTTTTTTCAATTCGATTCCGTCATTTTTTCTTTTATTTTTTTTTATTAAAACTTTTACGTAATTGAACAAGTATCCATGTGGTTATATATACGATATCTTATACAAAGTTGCAAATAAATTCAATATTAAACTATCGTGGAATAATTTCAGTGTAGGTATACATATATATACATATATATATATATATTCCTTAAAGAATAATAAACCTTGAAATACACGCAGGTTGCATTTATCAAACTAGTAGAAGAAAATTGTTTTCGTAGTTTATTGATTCGATATATAAAATCGTGTAGAGATATTTTACGTAAGGTAAGAAAGTGTCATAACGTTATAAGAGATATAATACGCAATATTGCAATTTAATCGTAAATGTCAAGTACTTTTGTAGAAAAGGTTTCACGCGTGTATCAATCATTAAAACATATCTATATTTTATTTTTATTTTTTTTATTTTTCATTAATCAATTCCATACGATGTGCATCAATGCAACAAATACGAATATTTTCTTAAAAACGAATCTAAATCAATTAATCGCAAAATTATATTTCTCGACAACTTTTACAACAATAAAAAAAAAAAGAAAAACAAAATAAGTAATTCAACCCAATTCCCCTATATATCCTGGGGAAAAAAAATAAGTACGTACGTACTTAAAACATGACAACAGCAGCTTAGTTGAAAATGAAAAATATTATCTGGGAAATAAAAAAAAAAAAAGAGTCAAGGACGATTGTTGAAGGGTGTAGTAACGTGTATCCATCCTCAAAGGATCGTCAACCCTCCTCGGTCCTTCGCAAAAGGGCAACATACTATTAAGCGGTCAGAAGAGTGCTGTTCAAGATAGAAAGAAAGAAAGAAAGAAGAAAAAGATAAAAAGAGTGAGATTGGGGGGGGGGCAAGAGGGGACGGGGGTTTTAGTGTGTGGTGGTAGCAGGTACGGTAGTCACACAAAAAGGCCCACTTCCGAAGGTTGCATCGTCACATCCGCCATCGAAAATAGCCGCGGGCCTTTAATTTACGAGGAAAAGCAAGCTTTTCGAGTCAACGACGACAACGAGTAGAAGGAGAAGAAGAAGTAGACTGGTGGTTGGTGGTAGGGGGGTAGGGGCGAGGGGACAAGGGGAAGATTCGTTGAAACGATAACGTTTCGTACCTTTCGAGAATGGCTGAGTTAACGTTCTCTAAAACTTTTCTTTCTCTACCCCATTGCTTTTTTTTCTCTTTTCCCAAACCCCCCATGCCACCCCCCATGCCACTCCACCTTCAACTAACCCCTACTCTCTCTCTTTCTTTCTTTCTTTCTTTTTTTCTCTGGGTAATTTTAATTTGTTTCTTTTTATATTCGCGTAAGTTTTCAATGCTAGCTGGTGAATTGTGTAAAAAGGTTTTAGATTTTCGTAAAGAAATCGAGACACGAGATATTCTTATGGTATCGTATATAGAACTAGAACTAAAAGAGCTTAACGATAATAATCGATAATAATCGCACGGGCCGATCGCGTGAAATGTGATCACGAAGAGAAACACACTTGCTTGTGCTTGCTTTGCTAGCGTTATTCGATCGGTTGCATAGAAAATCACATTCTCAACGCTTTAACAGACTACAGGTAGTCTCTTTTATATATATATATATGTAAGTGTTAGGGTGTGTGTGTTTGTGTGTCAAAGTATAAATCTTTCAGCAGTGTACAGTAACCGCTGACGAAAAAATAAAAAAAAAGAAAAGAAAAAAAAAAAGAGTTCTATTAATCCAACAGGATCGTTCTAAACCGGTTTAGATCGTTTTGTCGAATCGACGTTTTCTTAACGGGTTCGCGCCTAAATAGAGCCACGTAACACCTGAGCCTAACTCCTAAAGAGATATAATAATAATAATAATAATAATAATAATCATGATAAACTCGATCAAAGATTCCTACCAAAGTTTTGCGCGTATATTTTACTATCTCTCTCTCTCTCTCTCTCTCTTTCTTAGTGTTTCTTTATTTTTCTAACGCAAATATTATTATACCGTAAAAATGATTGCTTTACGTAATACAGACATAATGCCGTTGTAGTTTTCAATGGAATTACTTGCCACATTGGTATGTTTCTTCCACATACTTGATTATATATATGTGAACATACATGCATATTTTAAAATGACACACATTTGAAATTCTAATGATGTAAAGGTTGGTAATAAAAAAAAAACAAACTAAAGCTAACAACGGAACTCTGCTATTTTGTGTTTTACGTGTTACGTAAAAGAAAAAAAAATAATACACACACACATATATATATATATATAAACAGTTTGTTATAAATTGGAAGCACGCGTTTGATCTTTCGATCACGACGTGCATAAAAAAGATGAGTGTTTAACAGTAAACGAACATTCATTTGCAACGTATTAATTGCAACGGAAATGGGTGAGGAAAAATGACGAATGTGGTGTTCAGCCATCGATATCGAAACGAAACAATTTGTACGAATGTGTTTCCATTCTCGACAACTTGAGGAAGAAGAAGAAAGGAAGAGAATAAGAGAGAGAAGGAAAAAAGAAAAAAAGAAAAAAAAATCAACGAACAAGTAGCGTTAGGTAATCGTTATTCTCTGATCGAACCATAACTACTACCCATATACTCCATAAGAACGATTAAATCCTCCCCCTCATCCCACCCTCGTAATACGCGAGGATTTGTGAACCATTTAATCCAACTCATTTTCCTTTTTTTTTTCCTTTTTTTTCTTCTCTTATTAACGAGTGAGAGAGAGAGAGAGAATTGATTCGATCAGATCAAACATTTTCATTGTTTTCCCACTTTCTTTTTCCATTTTTTTTTTCCTTCTTATTTTCTTTTATCAATCTTAAACACAATTATTGTCGTTGGGGGTGGGGAGTGGTATGGGAAAAATTGTCACAATTTAGTTTTACGTTTACGAATTTATAGAAAATTTTGATTAACAATGTATTCGAATTAAAAATAAGAATAACGACTATTATTAATATTATTAATTTTAGTATTAGTTTCATCTTTATTCATTTCTCTGTCTGTATTTTTCACTGTAAAATAAAACAAAAAGAAAAAATACGGGATAAATTATTGTTATTATATCATAAAGTTATTTATAATGTTAAAAGATAGAAATCAAAACTATTTCAAAATATTAAATAATATTACTATCTTTTTTATATATTTATCATTCTTTTCTCATTGTATAGAAAGAAATCATTATTATCATATAAAAATAAAATAAAATGATAAGTAATTATTAAAAAAAAAACATACAAAACTATTTCGAATCCACATATATACCAATTACTTCTTCTTATTTCCTTTTCTTCTTCTCAATCTCTTACCATTTCTATTTTTGCAACCTAAAAAGTAATAAATACACATATGCACACATATATCAGAATATTATCTCTATAATAATAATGATATATAAAAAAAACAACACAGAAATAAAATCAATCCCATTAAAAAGGAATTTTGAATTATACTATCACCTCTCTCTCTCTCTCTCTCTATCTCTCTCTATTACTCTCTGGACACTCAATAAAGAAAAGAAAAGAAAAAAGAGATAGAAACATAGGGTCCGTCGATTCTGCACTTAGATGACTTCGCTCAGTGAAATGTCACGGATCCATAAAAGCCCACGATGGGCAACGTCTTATCCACGATGAAGTTTTCGACGAGCGTATTAAAGGCATTAGACTCGCGACGGCAGCAACCAGCAACCAACACCAACACCAACCAACCAACAACCCAACCAACATTAACAGCACCCAAGTTACAGTAGTAGTTTCTCGTGTTAGTGTTGACGGTTATCGGCTACAATCGATGCTACGAGATAACGTTGTATGGTATCGAGTAATATAAGATATATAGAAGAAGTATTATTAATAAAAAAAAAAAAAAAAAAAACGAAGAAAAAGAAACACCTCCCGAACCTCCCCCTTCCACCCCGTCGGCCGCCCCAAAAAGAAAAAGAAAAATGGAACACTTTCTAAGAAAACCGGTTACACTGCCAGGTACATTACAAAATCTGAAAAAATCTAACCGGACGTATGCCGAGAACCTATGCTTATATGACTAAACTTTATATTAAAATGTAAATAAAAATCATATCTATATGCACGCGCGTGCATATGTTTTGTTATAACATAGTTGATAATCGATCGATACGAAACAACAATTCAAATCATAATAATAATGAATAAATGAGCTGGGTGGGGGAGGGATGGGGGGAATCTAATATATTTTAATAATAATAATTAGAATAATAATAATAATAATAATCTAGCGTGGCAAGGCTTTTAGAAGGTCGAATTGTTGATTCCAATAGGAATTGGTATGCGTTTAAGTTTGTAACAAAAAGTAATTTGTTTCGAAAAAACATATAGAGACATTATATATTTTTATTTTTATATTTTTTTTTTTTTATATTTTTAGTAGGTATTTCAATTAAGTGAAAAAATATTATCGACAATTTCTAGATCGAATTTTTCGTCTCACGAATTAACTAAGAATACAATAACTCTTCTTCTTTTTTAAATGTATCCACACCGTTATTATATTACTATTTAACTTCTAATATAAAATCTAGGGGAAAAAAAATTATGATAAAAATAGTAAGTAGAAACACGCACGTGACACAGCCAAATATCGTTCTCGGTTGGTAGTATTAGGACATGGAATTAATCGTGGAACCGATTGTAGAAAGATAACCGGTTAATTAACGTACACCATTATAATTCTCTATCTTTATTTTCTTATGGTGTTCCTTTTCGAACCGATCTTTCGTTCTTTTTCGATGTAAACGCTTTAAGATAATCATCTACAATATAATATATATACATTACGTATTAAAACGCATACATACACATACATATATATATATATGTATATTACGTATCTTAAGAGATACACATACATACATAAACAACTATTAAAATACATACGATATAGTTGATATACATTTTCGCACCGTGCAAATACGAATGATATACAGATGTGCGTGCACACATAACGTATATCCGTTAAAAACCCATGGGCAAACAACATACGCGAATGAAGGAAGGTGCAGCCGACGTTGCAAAAACTTTAACGACCGGGCCCCGTTTCACGTTCACGTTGAAGACCACGAAAAATCTGCATGTAATAACCGAACTACAGAAAGTTTGCTAAGAAATTTCGAAGATTAATGTTGAACTACCGTGTATTAAAACAGAAAAAACATAAAAGAAAGAACAATTTTGTTGAACAACAAACGAAACGATCTTTTTCACGTAACAACGAACGAAAAGAGAAAGCTATGATAATCCACATAAATATAAATAAATATTTAATTAGTTATTTCTCTCGTACAAAATTATAATTCTTGATAAGGTATCACAGGGAACTTGGACATAAAAAAGAAGTAGAACTTAATTTACACAAATAATTTAAATTAGATCTATAACACGGAATGTTTAAATTTAACGATAATAAATAGAACACTATAATAAAGGACACCTTACATTGAAGATAAAAGATTGAAACAGTTTTGTTGAAAGTTTCAAATTATAACGATCGAATATTTAACGAAGTTTAGATGTTTTGTGTGTTGGAATATTAATAAAAAAAAAAATGTATGTCTACCCAATGAAAAAAGATGCTGAACTGTAAAAATTAAGGTAACATGTTAACAAAATTATATCTCAGCCTCATGTATGTTGTAATATAATATAATAAAATAAAATTATATATTATATATTATTATATATTAATATATATTTATTATAAATATAATATAATAAAATAAAATTTCCAGTTGCTGAATAAGTCCCAATAAAGGGGACGAAACGTTCAACTTAGTTTAATTAAGTTCTACTTCATTTTTATGTCCAAGTTCCCTGTGATACCTTATCAATAAATAAATATATTTTTTGTATGTCTTCTTCTTAATATTTTCTACACTTTCCTTTAAACCTTTCTTTCTATTACTTTCCTTACCACCATTACTACCATCACCACCATTACACCAACCAGCCCCTTTGGATTCTCGTCAATCATCGATCGATCGATCGATAGGCCTATCGATCCATCGTCAGTGTTAGTAGTTGAGAAGATTCTTAGCACGATACTGACCCCAGGTGGTCGTGTCAACTACTTGACAAGAGCACTAGTAGTCAACTACGCAAGTGGCAATTAATGGCTCTCCTCTCTCCATTTGTATTATATCTTACTAAGATGCTGTTGAAAGACGGATACTGAGCTTCTCTTCTCTATGCTTATCTTAATATTTTGTTTTGTTTTGTTTTCTATTTCTTATCTAGCTTGTTCTTGTACGAGTTACTCGTTTACTTCAAGTCATTTTTCTTCTCACGTTCATTACCATAAAATTTACGATAATATATAAACATATATATTTTATATTTTAATTATATTTTATATATATATTTATATATATATTTTTTTATAT
>NW_014569779.1:127767-131140 GCF_001313835.1 Polistes canadensis
AGAGAGAGAGAGTACACTTTTATATTATATATTTATTTTGTATATATATATGTTACGGTAAATGTAATTAATACATATATTATATACAATGTCCAAATAATATATACATTGTCCAATCGAGTAGGACATTATATAGATTACCTAGTCAAACTATATTATAATGTTCAAATTGTTTTTGATCAACCTAGAATATATATTTCAGTTGATTGATGTTTAGAGAACAAGGGTGGTTGAAGACTCGTAAAAAAATCCTGACCTAACCCTGACGAAATATTCAACAAAAATCTTAAGGTTAATGGGTAACCAGTGTACTGTTGATACGTGTGAAATGATTTTTGTTGAAAAATGACACTCGTATTTGAAAAACAAAACAAGAAAAGGAGAATAATAAAAAACAATAATGATATGTTATTAATATTGTAATATACAGTTCTTAAACAGATAGTAACACCTATCTTCGTTGCTTTTCTTCAACTTGATAGTTTAACTGACTGAGTGAGTGTGAGAAAGAGAAAAAGAAGGAAAGAGAAAGAGAGAGTACATAGGAAATTATCCCAGCAATTTATGCGCTCACCGTAAAGAGAATTTACTCGGAAGTGAGAGGATCTACTCTCCTTTGTGGGACATGTAATAAGTTTCTAGTCGACGTCGAAGGGAAATTAAACTGTGACGCTTATAATATATTGTTTTATATATACCATAAAAGATTGAAATAAGAAAAATATGAAGATTCACACAATTGTTTGATATATATCCGAAATATTAGACTAAACCTAAAGTTTGTGTATTTTTAAATGAAATATTTCCAAAATAAATTGTACAAAAAAATAAATCCATTAAACAGTTTCAAAGTAAAATTTCAATAGAATAAAAGCACGAATTCTTTTGATTACACTTTAATATTAATTCTTAATACGGAATCACAAGGAACTTGGACATAAAAAAGAAGTAGAACTTAATTTAACTAAGTTGAACGTTTCGTCCCTTTATTGAGACTTATTCAACAACTGGAAATTTGATTTTATTATATTATAACATATATGACGCTCATACAATAATTTTTTACTATTTTACCTTAATCTTACAGTTCAGCGTCTTTTTTTATTATGTAGACATACATTTTTATTTTTATTAATATTCCAAACACACAAAACATCTAAACTTCGTTAAATATTCGATCATTACTATTTGAAACTCTCAACAACACTGTTTCATATTAATACGTATAAGAATATATATATATATATACCTAAATATATTTGATCTTTCATTTAAATGTATTTGGTATACGTTGACAATCATAATTTAATATAATAACACATAGATACACACAAAAATTAGTATTATACATAGTGACACGTGTATGGGGGTAAACAGTATCGTTGTTCAATTAGTCTATATTATAAAGTATCAAAAGAAAAACGATAAGATCAATCTTATCCGTAGAAAATTGTCCTTCTCGTTTGTTAGAAATTGAGTCCTAAGTTAGAATACATACATATACATATACATATACATATATTAGTTGCTACTCCTCCGACTCCGAGTCGAGTCGAATCGTCGTCGCTTATTAAATTTGACACTTCAAGAACTCGGAACATTGAAAACGGGGGGAGGTTTGTTCCCCAACCCCCTTCCTCAACCCCTCCCAACGAGATAACATAGCTGCCAACGTATCTCCCCGTTACAACTACTCAATCGATCCATTCGACAAGCACCAACCAACCCCCCCCTCTTCCTCTTCTTGTTGGACCGGGCATATTCTCGACAGCCTCGAGGGAATCGGCAGGAGGGGGTGGTTAAGGGTGGTTAGGGGTGGTTAGGGGTGGCCAAGAGGAATAGTAGTAGTAGTAGAGGTTCACGGGGCTGGGTAAGAGAAATTGAGCGGGGCTACGACCAGGGTTGAGGATGGGGTCTGGGGGTTGAGGTGGGGGGTGGGTTTTGTCGCTAATTTCACTCCGGACACGCGGATACGCGTCTCCGTGAAAATACTCAGACGATAAAATTGTCCGGAGGCTAGGTATTCCCCTGGGTTCGTTCGTTCGTTCGTTGGTTGGTTGGTTGGTTGGTTGGTTGGTTGGTTGGTCGAGTTCCACTCGAGATGCAATCTTCGAGTCTTTCTTTCTTTTTTTTTTTTACCCTACTACTCTTCTTTTTCTTTTTTCTTTTCTGTTTTTTTTTTTTATGTAATACTTGTTCTCTTCCTTCTCTACTTCTTCTTCTTCTTTAGTTTCTTTTTCTTGTTTGTTCGAACTACGAAAAGTACCTTGACGAAGTACCGTGAGACACCCCTTTACCAAAACACTGTTGCATCTATCGTATTTGAAACAAGGAGACACTTCTTACATGGATTGAAAATAGTTAAGTAATAATATCTTAATAGTAAACTGTTATTTTTGTGTATCACGAATTGAAAGAGTTTTTATTGTTTTGTTATAGATTTTAATTTAATTTCAATTTATTTAAAATTGTATACATATGACTTTAAATTAAATTTAATCAAATCGTAATTGGAACGATACAAATTTTTAAACACATTTTCGTAGATCTAAAAAAGAAACAAAAGAAAAACAATTTATATACTGATGAAAGTATCGTCAAATATTCTAATCAAATTTATCCCAACACTAATTCTATATTATATCAATTTTTATATTCATTTAAATTTAAAAAACTTTACTCCAATATACTGATGTGTATAAATAAAAATTATTTATAATGGGAATTTTTATTCTTTTTCGTAAATAATTTCAAGAGAATTTAACATTTGTATATAACTTAACGAATTATAAAGTAGAATTTAACAATAAAATTGTTAACTCTCTGAATGTTTCTATAATATATATATGTGTGTGTGTGTGTGTATGCTTGTATATATACGTGTATTCTTTTCTACGAGTATTCTCGAGATCGGTTAAAATTGGAAAGGTCTTCGCGTGGGTCAATTCATTGTTGAAGTGGCTATTCTTGACGCGAAATTGCCTGAAATTGGTTTACACGGGCACGTCCGGACGGTACGTCAGAAATTGATTCGCCCCTACGTTCTGGCCCTTTTCGTACATTCGAGACGGTGAATGCATTTAATTTTTCTTCACGAATGCGTTTTATTCTCGTTTAGGGTCTCCTCGAGTGGTCAACCTTGTCGATCCTCTCTTTTAAAAGAAAACTAAAAAAGAAAAAGAAAAAAGAACGTAAATTCAGAAAAAAAAAAGAAAAATACGAAAAGAGAAATGAGAGATAATTCTTATCGTATAATTATTCGTTTAATTCTTTTTGTTTTTCCTTTGCGTTTATCTCAAAGAAAAAAAAAAACAAATTTATTAGATTTAAAAATGAATGAAAAAAGAAAAAGAAAAAATAAAGAAAAGAAATT
>NW_014569779.1:131566-135525 GCF_001313835.1 Polistes canadensis
ATCTATATAATTTATTCGTATTATATGAAAAAGAAGATTAATAAAAATTATACTTCTCTTCTTGAATCAGATTTTTCTCGTTAAAAAATTGATTAGACGAGTAACAAACTCATTGTCGAATTAGCATAATTTTTATTTACTAATTTTTGTCACACCTAACATAGACGATATTAAACCATTTACCCCGTACTTTATATATATATATATATTTAAAAATGAAAAACCAGGGAATTGAAAGGACAAAAAATGAAGGGAAAACATCGGTGTGAGGGGGAGGGAAATGGGGAGGGAAAGGGCGTGAATTCTGAGTAATACCCTTAGTCCTCCTTTCGTCTCCGGATCGAATTATCGCGCGGAATGAGAAAAATTAATAAAATGGATCAACAACCGGCGCCGTGGGTCGTTCCGGTTGAGAAATTAGTTAAACGGATTCTTTTTTTTTTCTTTCTTTTCCTTTCTTTCCCTTTCTCTTCTCGTCGCAAAGAATCAACTCGGAGATTTCCTTTTTTCTTTTTAACCCCTCCCCCCCCTAACCACCCACCCACCCCCTAGCTTTTCTCGTTTGGTCCTCGCACTAATCGAATTATTCTTCTTCGAACTGCTTGCAGAATCCACGGTTTGTTTCTTTTTTTTTTTTTTTCGAATACGAAATCTACACACATACATACAACTTGCACGAAGGACAAAGGTTTCTACAATTGTAATTTTTTTTAATCGAAGAAAAAATGAAATACAAGGTACAATAAAAATTATTTAATTTTCATGGTAATTAAACTAGGAGCATCTTGGTTGAAAACAAAAATGTATTTGGAATTTAAACAAGATTTCGATTTTAGCAACGTTATATCAATCTTTTTTGATATTAATTTTACAATTACGATCGTTTATTGATAGAAATTTTTATTGTATTCATTGACGATGTAATTAATTTTGATTTATTATCGAAAATACACACGTTTAATTATAAAATTAGTTTTCATTTAATCAAATGTTAACTCTTTTATTTCTTTTTTTTTTTTGTTATTATTCAAATGAAGTGATTATTGTGTTATCATTTAATAACATTTGTAATTGGATTGTCTGATTATAATTAAAGTATAGTTACGATAAATAAATTTGTAAAAAAGATTAAACTATCTCGTAAATGTTCAGGCAAAAAATCACGAATCTATATTATTAACTTAAATTAATTTATGTAGATTTTTTTTCTCGTAAAATCATTACTTATGATTTTTATTAATTTATTATGAATTATTTCATAAAAAAAAAAGTATCAATAATATAAAAAAGTTTAAACTATAATCATACTTTTCTCATTAAAAAAAATGATTATTGACGAGTAATTAGCATAAAATTTTTTATCAAATGATTTATAACACCAAACGTAAATGATATTAAACCTTTTACCCTTGTTCTTCGAATGATCGAGTTCAAATTGAAAATTAAAATAATATTAACGAATAGTAACGAAGTATAAAAGAAATAAAATAATAAAAGATAAAAAGATAAAGATAGTAATAGACAACGAAAACGAGATGACAGGGTTCTATATCAAAACTGGTAAAGTGTATATAAATATAACGAGGAATTATAGGCTATGGTGTTCACTAACGGGGGAATAAAAACGCCGCAAAACGCTCGGAGCAGTTTAATTGCTTAATCAGACGTAGTAAATCTTACGACAGTGATATTTATTTATGTTAGATATATTATAAGACATATAAAACCTGTCTCTCTCTCTCTCTCTCTCTTTCTCTTTCTCTCTCTCGAATAAATTACACACATTCTTTCAATCATAAATAGATTTTATATAAGTTCTGTCAAAAGTTTTCCTAATACTTTCGTGTGACCAATTTATTAATTCGTTACAATCGAATTATATTTATCAAACGTTACAATTGTTCTTTTTTTTTTTTTTTATTATCAATATTTGTAAAAGTTATTAAATATTATATTATATGTTTAGATGAAGAACAAGCGATATTACGAATTATTTTCAATATTAGGGTAAGAATATATCTGTGATTTTTACAATATATTTATAAAGTATGTTTTTAATTGTATATACATTCTGTATAAAAGAATTTAGAAGTTTTGTATTACAAACAATATTGCGAATTATTTTCAATATTAGGGTTAGAATATATCTGTGATTTTTACAATATATGTATCCAGTGTGTTTGTACACATTTATATATCTTTACATTTAAATACATATACATATATATTCTGTATAGAAGAATTTAGAAGTTTTGTATTACAAACAATATTGCGAATTATTTTCAATATTAGGGTTAGAATATATCTATGATTTTTACAATATATNAATTTAGAAGTTTTGTATTACAAACAATATTGCGAATTATTTTCAATATTAGGGTTAGAATATATCTATGATTTTTACAATATATATATCCAGTGTATTTGTACACATTTATATACCTTTACATTTAAATACATATACATATATATTCTGTATAGAAAAATTTAGAAGTTTTGCATTAAAAAATGATATTACGAATTATTTGAAATTTGCAATGAAATTGGGTTAAGAATATATCTATGATTTACAATATATGTGTTCAATGTATTCGTACACCTATCTATCATATATCTATATATGTGTATACATATATATATATATATACCTATTTAAGTACTCGAACGAGTCTCAACAAAACCTGGAATACACAATGGGGGACCAGTTCGTTGGACGCCATACTTGGCAGACCACGTTGCTATAGTTTTTATATCCTGCCACTCGCCGATAATAATACTCACCGTTGCTAAAGGTTAATCACCTGACGGATAAAACGTTTTCATCGTTCGTTGCTCCCGTTCAACGTTTCTTTCTTTTTTTTTCTCTTTTTTTCTTTCATTCATTTTTTTTCGTTGTCATTTTTTTCTTTCTTTTTGATGTCTCATAAACTATTTCCCCCCTCCTCCTCCTCCTGCATCACCATAAATGACAACGTTAAGAGATCATTGGGATCAAAGTGATTTGATGATGAAATTATTATGAAAAAGAAAAAGAAAAAGAAAACGAAAAGATCGATTAAACATATGTCTTGACTAATCTCTTGTAACAAGATGCTCATTTGTGGTTTCGTTAAGAGAACACCCAATACATTAAGGGATAACCGCAGCCGATGGATGATGTAATGCAACACTGCAGTCCTGATCCTGATCCTTTGAATGAGATGATGGTATCTCAGTTGTCTCGTACACGATACCTCCTGGACTCGTACTATACATGTACATACATGTACATATTGTATACTATTTAATTATCAATATTCTTGTCCAAAAAATATATTAATATATAAGTCTCAAAGGGAATTATATACGGTTAATAAATCTAATGAACAATTTATTTTGAACTAGTTGTACGTTTCGTCCCTTACTGGGGACTTCATCAGCAACTTGATYATTTRMAGTTCACGTGTCAATACATATTATCTTTTTTACAGAGTCATATATTTCAATAAAACTTAACATATTACAATACAATCTGATCCTAAACACCTTATCTTATCACACGTAATCAAATACTGATTCTATCTAGACTAGTGTTTAATAATCTAGTTATCTTCAGTATTGAAAATATGGTAAATATTTTTTATGCTAAAAGTGAATAAATTTTAATAAAATTTATATTAAATTAAAGTACACTCTTTTGTCTACGCGTGGAATACCATATGGAGTTATAAATTTAGCATTTAAAGTTCAGGAAATGTCAGAGAATGCAATACTGTAAATTGTGCATCTTTGCAATTTCTATGAAAAGTTTCGGTAAATATTTTTTATACTTTTTGCAAATGGATTTTAATGATTTTTATATTAAATTAAAGTACATTCTTTTGTCTACGCGTACAATACAAATTTGAGTTATAAATTAATCTGCAAAGGTTCATAAAATGGCAAAGAATGCACTGCTGTAAGTTGTACATCTTTGCAAT
>NW_014569779.1:136935-139662 GCF_001313835.1 Polistes canadensis
ATAAGGTGTTTAGGATCAAATTGTATTGTAATATGTTAAGTTTTATTGAAATGTATGACTCTGTAAAAAAGATTATATGTATTGACACGTGAACTGTAAATGATCAAGTTGCTGATGAAGTCCCCAGTAAGGGACGAAACGTACAACTAGTTCAAAATAAATTGTTCATTAGATTTATTAATCGTCTATAATTCCCTTTGAGACTTATATATTATATACTATGTTCTACGAGTTATTGTAAGAACATAGGGTGGGTATCATGTAACTTTGGTTAATATTTTTTGTCTTTCTTTAACTCTGTACTTTATGTTGTTTATTTGATTTTATTGAGAATCATTATTTTTCTATATATTCACATTATGGTGTTAATTCATTATGATCGCGTTGATTCAATAATATCAATAAATTTCTTTCGATTTAAATTTAATTACAATTGTTTATTATTTATGTCAAAAACAAATATCAAATATCTGTAATGAATTCAAAAATAGTTTTAGACACACTGTTAATATATAATTAGTTAATAATATATTATTTGTTAACTATTGTAAATGTTTTTATGAATTGCATCATCTATTTAGTTGTGATAATTATAAAAATCATATTTCAACATAGTGTGTGTGTGTGTGTGTATATAGATAATTATAATAACTAGTACGAAGATATCCAATTGTTTTCTAATATGTAGATCTTTTTATTTCAAAAAAAGAAAAAAAAAGAAAATTAGAAGAAAATAATAAAGAATATTCGCGAATGGGAGACAGGACAATGACAAAAATAAGCCTAGAGGCATGAAAACGTTACCCCTATCGCGAGCAATGATATCCACCCCTAGTCGGTCAGTGGTGCATGAAACAGTTAAGCATCGACAATGTAAGCCAATCAAGGGGTGGGTATATAAGGGGTGTATCACAGAGCGGGACGCGGTAATCACTTGAAATTACGTTAAATTTAAATTTTTACTCCCGCGCCTTAGGGGTTGTATCTTCTCTCTCTCTCTCTCTTTATCGTATTCTTCATCTTTTGACGATGTTAGTACTCTAGCAAATATTGTAAAGAAGATATACCGATATTCTCATCGAATTCTTTTATTTCAAACGACTAAATATATTTTTCATTATAAAAAATAATAATAATAATAATATACATATACATTTTAACACTAAACCCTATCTCTAACGTTATTCAAATTAATAAATAATTTAATAAAATTGCATTTTTAAATTAATCTGTAAAAAAAAATATACACTATTAAAATGCATATAATGTATGATATATTATTATTAATTTAAATATGAAAGAAAATATATTGTTCATTAATCCAATTGAACTAAATTCTTATTCTATATTTTAATATACACATACATATATATATATATATATTTTTGTAAAAGTAAGAATAAGTATAATTAAAATCATCGGTAGATTTAATATATATCAAAATACAATTCAATATTATTAAGAGATACATAAATTACAATAGTGTTATCAAAACGTATTAATACGTCGACAGAATTTATCCGTGGTTAGCCATGGTTGAAAATTATTATCAAAGATATATACATACACATATTCTGTGTTAGAAACTCCTGTTAGATTCCCTTTAGAAAATAAGCTTGGCAAGATCCCTTAGGGCTTTCCTGGAATAGTACCTAGGAAGAAAATAATAACGCTGTTTTAAGGACTAAAACGAGAGGGAGTAGTAATAGTAGTAGTAGTATGATATTGCTAAAGGAAGTTGAAGGGGTGTAAAGGGGTGGTAAGGGAGGAAGGAAGGCAAGCAGTGGTGGTCGCGAGTTGGAAACTAGCAAAGGAGTAGTAGTAGAACTGTGTGTTATACCCAAAACGAAACATACACATACACACACACGACTAAAAGGCTTATGGGGTAATTTGCGACGGCTTAAGGCCGACCCAATCTGATCCATCTCTCACGTATATACGTGAAATCTTATACCCACCAGAACCCTACGATCATCTTCTTCTTTGCTCTGGGTGGAGACAACAAAAAAAAAATCAAATAAGAAAAGTAGCTAAAGAAGAACACAGAAACTTTTTAAAGTCGCGAAATAAAGAGAGAGAGAGAGAATTAAAGGGAGTGAGAAGGAAGGAAGATGAAGAAACGGGAGTCTTTGAAAAACGATACAACGTTAACCTCAATGGAACCTTCTTCTTTCTTACTTCCTTTGCATCCTTTTTACAATCTACTCTCTCTCTCTCTCTCTAACGCACTATCTTTCTCTCTCTTTTCAACTTATTCTTTCTGGTACAGCTTCCAACATCGAATACGAGACCAACGGACTTTACGGGCTGTCGCGCAGAATTTGGCCAAGAAATTTTTTCCCTGAATATGCTTAATTGAGCGTGCCCTCAAGTATAGGGAGAGGTTATACCACGAGACACTATCCTATCCTATCCTCCTCCTCCTCCCCCCCCCTCTCTACGCCTTTTTATATTTTTTTCCCCCCCTTTGCTACCTAGTAGGTCTCCTTCGTCAAATTTTACTATTACTCCTTTTTTCTTTTTTTTCTTGGTTGTTATTTCAAAAATCGTTTCGTATTTTGATATCGGTCAATCTATTTGGATGGTTTAGATGTTATATATTATGGTTATTGTCATAAATTTGTAATATCACATTTTGTATTTAAATATGATATTACAAATTTATAACGCGATGATAATCAATGTTAATGTATATAATGGTAATGTGTTAAATAAATCATAAGA
>NW_014569779.1:140448-147065 GCF_001313835.1 Polistes canadensis
AGAGAGAGAGAGAGAGAGAGAGAGAGACACAAAGAGAGCACGCAGACATATTTCAGGAGCGGAACTTAATTTACCCCGAAGTGTGCCACGAGACTCGAATCGATTCGAGGGCCCTCGAACCTCCAAGAGGCCTCTAAGCGACGGCGCGTGCCTCAATCGGATGCCATTGAGGTTCCTCTCTCACACACAAACACACACATACACTTACTTTTTCTCTTTCTTTACTCGTTACGATAATTGATATACATCCTATCGAAACTTGAATTCTAGAATTTGTTCAATTTCGTCCTGTCCTGTTAACCAAAATCCACTTACACAAAATTCAACGAAAATTACTATCGATGTGTAACAAAATATTTGTATTGGACGATACACACACACATATATATATATATGAGAAAAGTCGAATTTGTTGAAAAAGAGGACTATTACGGTGTTTCGCAAATAAAAAAAAAGTAAAAGAAAAATAAAAAGAAAAGTCAAAGGATGATGGGGAAGAGTATGGGGGTGGAATAGGAGTAACAGAAAGAGAAAAAGAAGGAGAAGGAGGAAATTCGAACGGCGAATTTCTTCGGTTCATTCTTTCTCCGATTCCATCTTCTACGTCAACTTGGCGTCACAAAAAGAACCCTACGAGGAACGTTTAGGACACGTTAAGAGGCTCTTCACGATGTTTGCCAGCAAACACCCTTCGTTCTCGCGTAGTATAGCCTCGATAGCGCCCTGTGCTACTTCCCTCTCTTTCTCTCTCTCTCTCTCTCTCTCTTTCTTTCTCTTTAACTTTTTCTTTCTCTTTCTATCTTATACTATTGAGGCACGAGAAGGAGAAGCCTAAGCATTCGTGTCCCTTTTACTCTCGGCCGTACAAACGGAGTCTGATTACATATTAATTATTTACCGAGCGATTTCTGATGTATGTATTTACGTGTGTATGTGTATAAGCGTGTTGTATGTGTTGTGTGTATGTCTGTATATATACGTGTACCGCCCAGCTTCTACGGGGGACGGGTCATTAAATTAAATGAAACGCTGAATCCTCATTGTAAGAAGGAGCCGTGAGAGTTCGTGCCTCGAAAATGTTCATTGAAATTCGAGATGCCCTACGTGCACCACCACCACCATCACCATCACCATCACCATCACCAACAGCAGCAACAGCACCAATTGCAGCAACTGCAGCTATCTTTCTTTTTCTTTTTTGTTTCTTTCCCTTTAATCTTTCTTCTCTTTCTTCAACACGCGAGAATGATTTTCCACTTACTTACCTACCTACCTATTACTACTACTATTATTACTAGTACTACTATGTTCTAAGGTTAACATAGTAATCCTTTGGAATTTAGTAGTTCTCTAACAAGAACACGTATTTTTATTCTATCAACCTAGACGTAGGTTTAACATCCCAATAGTAATGTTTAATAACTTGAATCTTTTTAATGTCTAACAAATCATATAGAAAAGTTCAAACATAAACTTGATAGTTCGATAAAACTACTCGTTGTTTATCGATGGTGAACGTCCGATGTTCAAGTAATTACATCCCAGGTTAAGGATAATTAAGTTTTCGAATTCGTTAGTTAGTTTGTTCGTTTGATTTTGTTGATGATAAGTTTTGTCCGATTTTCTAACCCAAATGCCATGAGGATTTTTTCGGTTATTAGTAGTAGTAGTAACATACGAAAAGATCTTCGCAATGATTGAAGGCTGTGTTCGAACAAATAACGTGAAACAATTATCCTTTTCTTTTTCTTTTCTTTCTCTCTCTTTTATCGTTCACTTATGGTTCGATGAGATTTACAACATTTTCGTTTAACCCAAACGATTATTTTGTTTCCTCCCCATTGACCCTACACATGCGTACATACGTGTACGTTTTCCAATTTGGAAAAATGTAGCCCAGATGATCGATCAACCATAGATAATTGTTATACATATATATATATATATTTTGTATGTTGTTTATTTTGCCATTGTTTTTTTTTCTAAACGAAATATCGTCTACTTTGAAAATCTGAAACAACGGTGGGGATTAGGATCTTTTGCCCATTTTACTTTTTTTTTTTTCTCCCTTCTTTCCCTTTTTTTTTCTTTTCTCTCTCTCTCTCTCTCTCTCTCTTTCTTACATATAATATACCTATAGCAACAACCATAGAAGGTCGTAACCAATAAGGATTTAATTTTCAAAGATTTTTCCCACGAACTGGCCGGTACACATATACATACATAGGTAGGTACATAGACCCTTTTTTCGAGGATCTTGGCAAACATACTTGAAACCGTCTATGTTCATCTTCTTGTAGAAAAATGTTTGTCATCCCTAGTCAATGACCACATCAACCCATTGCCTTCCTTTTCGGACAAGAAAGAGAAAATGTCGCATGACGTGTTGTCCTTCCCTTTTTTTTTTTTCTTTCTTTTTTTCTTCCTTTCGTTCTCCTCCCCATAACCCTCCTACCCATCTATATTTATTCTTGACCATATTCCTTTTTGTACTATCATTTCTTATGGTAAATATCTTTGGAAATAATTATTTCATCGTTTTATACACGGACAATAATAATTTTTTTGATATTTTTTTTTAATATTGTCACAAACTTATGACGGAAAAAAAAATATTTTATCGGGACGTATTTTGAAAGAAAAATTCATCGATTTCTTTTTTTTTATTATCGATTAATAATTATTAATAGAAAACAAACGTAACATTATCAAATGAGAATTATTAATTTCATCTGTAGGATTGATTAACTTAAAAAAAACAAAAATTCACTTACGATTAGTTTAACACTTTACCGAGTAGTATTTTTTTTTTTTTTAAGGAAAAAAATAGATATATCAGTTTAAAAATCTTGACAAATACAACATTACCAAATGAAAATTATTAATTTCATCTAATACGATTGATTAATTAAAAACAAATTCACTTACGTTTAGTAACATTTACCAAATATTTATCTAAATATTAGAAATCTAAAGTGAAGCAAAACAAGAAGTATTTGTTTGTAGAAAAAAAATAGACAACGTATGGGGTTGTGGGGTGAAGAGAAGAGGAGAGGGGTATCGATTACCGGTTGAAAAATCTTGACAAACGTTATTGAACTTTAACGGAACAATACTTTTTCTATCTCCTATCTTTGGTTATCCTTTTGTCCTCCCCTTTTTTAGCAAACATTTGTCAGAGTTCTCAGGGTTGTTGTCGTTGCAAATGGCGGTCGTCCTCGTCCTCGTTGGGGCCTGACGATGAAGTGAATCGTTCGGTTAACTCGAACAAGCTTCTTATCTTTGATACGTCTTTCCAACCGGATACAAAATGTTGCGAATTCACGTACTGGTCGTTTACCGTGTTCACTACAACGTGTTAAAAGTACTTTACTTTAACTTTAACTTTAACTTTACTTTACTTTAACTTCTTTTCCTTCAACTACTACTACTACTACATATTCTTCTTCTACTTCTTCTTTTTAATTCTGTTTTTTCTCTCTCTCTCTCTTTCTTCTTTTCTTACACGAACGAACGAATCTTCTTTGTAACGTGCCTACGCGCTCTTTATTATCCGGCCGATGCATCGTCGAAATGCAATCGCGATAAAATATACCGCGTGCGAGCCACGATTCGTCTCGGTACTTCCGTTCGCAACGTTTCTTTAACACCCGGTTATGTGTATTAGTATGTGTTAGTGTGTGTGTGTGTCTCGGTTTTTCTGAAATAAAAAAAAAAAGAAACAAAAAGATATCTAACCTTTTCTTCCCTTTTTTTGTTTCGAAACTTTTCCAATCAATTTTTTTTCGAAAAAAGCACAACCCTCCCCCAAAAAGAAAATAATAATAATAACAACGATTAGGATTCAAGAAACAATTTAAAAACAAACAAACAAATGACAAAACTCTGTAAGACAAAGAAATCATTGATAGAAAAAAAATAATTAGACAAAGAGAGAGAGAGAGAGAAAAGCTTTCCAGTTCAATTGAGAAGTCTCGTTTGCTCATTTTAACCGGTTTGACCTCGGACAATCAATCCCCGGGAAAAGGGACGTGGATTTCAGAGGGGGGTTGGTTGCCGGCTTTTGCATTTAACGAAAGAAAGAGAAAGAGAGAGATAGAAAATATCAGACAAAAGCTAAAGTATAATAAGAGAAATAGTAAGGAAAGAGAGAAACCATAAGAGGGTTTTGCGAGGGCGAATAAAGAATTGAGCATCGGGGGGGTCGGTTTGGCTCGACTCGAGCAAGTAGGCCCGTATCGTTTTAACGTCTCTATTAGCGGCTATTAAAAATGAACTAGCAAAGAAAAAAAAAAAATAAAAGAAAAAAAAAAGCAGTGAAACGAGTACTAATAGTAGTAGTAGTAGTAGTAGTAGTAGTAATATTAGTGGGTCCAGAATGATGAAGAGAGTGAGAAGGGGCCAAAGGGGGCAGGCAGAGGGGGGTCAGAAGAGGGGAGGAGGGTCGTACGGCTAGGTTGAAAATCGCGGAGGTTCTCTGTTCACATGCCCCTCTCTCCTCTCCAACCTCGTACCAAGGTATCCAGTTACCTTTTGTCAGAACCTTCGTCGTGGCTCAGATTCTCGAACGATATGTACCCCATTGTGTGTACCGGGTATTTAGCATGGCACGGGGTTGGTCCCAAAAACTCACTGACGTGAGTTAGACAGAGATAGGTAAAAGAAGATGATGGAAGAAAGAAAAAAAAAAAGAAAATAAAAAGAGAGAGAGAGAGAGGGAGAATAGACCAATGGCTCGTACCATATACAAAATCCACGATATCCCCTGACACGGGGTAGATTCTGTTAAAATGATATCCCTCCCCTCCTCCTCCTCCTCCTCCTTCTCTTCTTCTGTTTTTCTATCCGTCACTCTTCTTCTTTTCTGAGGTCCCTTCCAGAGACTGGATTCTCTGATGATCGAGATATCGCTATGAAATCGATCGTTTTCCCCTTCTTCTACTTCTTTTTTCTTTTTTTTTTATTATTCTTCTCTCTCTCTTTTTTACTTTTCGCGTGTTGCTTTTTATATATTTAGTTTTTTTTACTTTTACTTTTTTATTTTTATTATTTTACTTTTCTTCTTTTTTTTTCTCTTTCCTATATCTCCCTCTTTTTTTTCTTGATCTTTTTTTTAAAGATCGATGATAGATTAGAAAGGAATACGTTTGATATAGGGGATAACAAGAAGAAGAAGAGAAAAAAAAATTGGAAGATAAAAATCGGTAAGAGAGATATTATATTGGGGTTGTTTGGAAAATTAATATCGAAATTTTGTTAATACAACGAATCTCTAGACATAATTATTTTATATTTTGTTGTATCTTTATAAATCGTGGAAATTGAATTTGTTCAAAGAAGAATATGCGTGCGGATCTTTTTTTTAAAAATGTATCAAAAATCAGCACAAACTTATAAGAACAATCTGATACCATATATTACGATTATTATAAAAACACGTATTTAAATTAATAAATATATAAATCGTATACACATTGAATAGAAATAAAAATCAAGCACAAACTTTAAATACAATCCCAATACTCGTATAACTATTTTTACGAAAAATATATTTCACAATTAAAAAAATTATTATACGAATATTTAATATATAAAAATCGTCACACATACAAAAAACATTCAAACCAATACGATATACGATGTATAATATTATAATCATCAAGAAATACATTTTTAATTGACAATTAAAAATGAATTCGCGTATAGAGAGAGAGAGAGAGAGAGAAACAAAATATAAATTTCAAATCAAAATGATTTCTCTTTTCGATTCGCGCGATAATATAAGTTTTAATAAAAATAAGAAAGAAAAAAAGAAGAAAGAAGAAAAGAAAGATCTTTGCGATTTTCGAGTGAGCATCATTCGCGTAATTACAGCAGCCTCGGTCACGGCTCCCGACCCTTTCTTTCTTTATTTAATTCTTTATTTTTTTTTTTTTTTTATTTCTATCTCTCTCTCTTTCTCACACACACACACACCGTCATCGTCGTTCGTGCATAATACTTTATAATATACGAGGGATTTCAAAAATGACTCGTCATGCGGCGTAAATACTTAACGGCAGGGCGCATCCTCATCGGTCTCTGCAGTTTCTCTCTCTCTCTCTCTCTCTCTCTCTCTTTTTCTTTTTCTTTCTTTCTTTCTTTCTTTCTCTTTCAGTCTTTCATGACTGCTTGCTGCACCTGATACTTTCATTCCCCTACTCTTTTCGCAGCTTGATGAATTTCTTTTTTAATCAGCCGAACCCCGCGTGGACGGCAAACCCCAAAAGGATGGATGGATGGATGTATGGATGGATGGATGTGGATCTCACCGTCACCTGTACTCTTTCTACCTTTTTACTTTTACTTTATCCTTTTTCATCAACTTTTTATCCGGTTTTGCGATTCGCAACGCGAATCTCATCAAAGAAGAGAAAAAAAAAAAACAAGAAATATAAAACGAATACTTGTAACACGCGCTTGTTTCCTTACTTACTTACTTACTTACCAACCAAATGCACTTTTCGAATTATCTACGAATGAGTTTAATCGTACTACTATATGCAAGACTTAGAGAAATAAATAACAAAGTAATAATAGTAGTAGTAAAAGTATAAGTCTGTGTGTGAAAAAAGGTG
>NW_014569779.1:147702-154718 GCF_001313835.1 Polistes canadensis
GAAGGGAGGGGGAGAAGGGCCCCGTTTTTTATTGAAAAAAAAGTAAAAAGAAAGATGAAACCCTCGAAACGAAACGTTTCACGATCGATTCGCGACGATTCACGCGAGTTTCGAGAGTAATTAATCGTACGTCGACCTACCTACCTACCGCCCATCTTTTCTCACACATTGATATTATATACGTATACGTATACGTATATACGTATAAGATAAAGAAAGAGTTGAGAAAAGAGACAGGTATAGAATAAACGAGAGACGAGAATAATGAGCGCGGTGATTCGGTATTAAAAGATCAGAGTAACGTAATACCTGGCCTCTTCCAGTCTGCACACCGCCACCATCCTCCTTTTTCTTACCCCCATAACCATAACCCCCATTTCTTTCTTATACGTCGTCGTTTTTTTTTCCTTTTTCTTTTTCTTTCATCTTTTATTTTTTAATAATAAAAATCGACATCGGGGGGGTTTAAGGCTGTGAAACATCCGCCAAGTTTTCAACCATGCACGCACGCACGTACGTCAAAGTGCTTTACTTTGCTTTTTCAATGGGGGAGGGGGAGGGGGAAAAGGATCTTTGGCTAAAGGTGATTGGTTGAAAGAAAACGTGAGCTTTCGGCTCGCATAATAAGTCGTGCCGCTCGTGCTGCGGGTAGGTGTAGTAGTATTATATTTTATAAAAGAATAAAGAGAGAGAGAGAGAGAGAAAGAGAGAAAGAGAGAGAGAGTAAGACAAAGAGAGAAGAAACGGTTCTTGGGGTTCATAATTAAAACGCGTTGTCGACTGTCTCTTAGTTAAAAGAAAGAACCTGGAAAGGGATAGTAAGTAAGAAAGAAAGAGAGAGAGAGAGAGAAAATACGTGTGGGGGTTCGATTACCATGACCAAACGTGTTCCAAACAGGCCCACGTGAGAGTTGTTCAACTCGAATTATATCTCACTACGTTCAAAACCCTTTTTTTCTTAAACCCTTCCCCCCTTATTCTTTCTACTATTCTATTATAACGAAATTGGAATCTATTATATTACTATACTATGATTTATGTATATCTATTTACTGATTTACACACATCGATTATAATCAATAAGTATAATAGAAAAGGGTTTATATTATAATATAATAAGCAGTTTTGTTTTACATGTATTTTAATGATTATTCGATTTGATAACGTTGGTGTTTTTAATTTAAAAAGGAAAATATGGAAGTTAATCATTTAATTTTTTGATATTTTCAAATTATTTCTACATATATTTAACATATTTATATGATTGAATTTTAATTTTATTCGATTGGTGATGTTGGTGCTTAAATTTAAAAAGAAATAAGAGAATTTATCATTCTTTTAAATGTTTGAAATATTTTAAATGGAATGGAGTATTTAATTTACAAAAGAACGTATACTGAAATAAATTTTAATGATTTATTCCGTGTAAATCGAAAGAAATAATGCGGGTACATTTTGAAATATAAAAAAAAAGTCCACGCGTAGTGTCTACCTTTCTCTATCATTTATTATTATTATTATCATCTTCTTCTTCTTCTTCTTCTTCTTCGTTTAATTTTTAATTTTATTCCTTTTTCAAAAAAATAACCCGATGAGAATAAGAGATAAATTTTTTAAGATTCTTCTTCTCGTATTCGTATGCAAAGAAATAAAACAAAAAATAGAGAAAAACTTTCCCATGGAATCGAATGAAATACGAACGATGATGAAGAAGAGTAAGAGAATCTTCTTGTCTCGATGAAAAAAAAAAAAAGGAAGAAAAATCTACTCCAGGATCAGTTCTGGAGGTGTTACCGTGGTAACAGTTCGAACCTTCAGGACTCGATTAGCAACGAAAATACGAGAGAGAGAGAGAAAGAGAGAGAGAGAGAAAGAGAGAGAGAGAGAGGATCTTGGGAGGTCTGTCGGTTTCAATCGATCTGAAGTTTCCGAAGGGCTTTTAAGGGGACCGCAAGCATTCTCTCTGTCTCTGTCTCTCTTTCTCATTCTCATTGTCTTTTTCAAGTAGCAAAAGGATTCTTCATCTTAGACAATAGCTCAGAAAGACCATCATCGTTTCTTACCATCTAAACGTCAAATATCTTCTTTACTTCGAAAAGTAAATTTATTTCCCCTTTTTCCATTTCCCTTTTTTCGATTTCTTCTAGCATCATGCGAAGACACTACTATGTTTGTTAAACAACAAAAAATAAAAAGAAATCTATCAAATTGTTATATATTTTATGAGAAATAAAAAGAAGAAGAAGAAGAAGAAGAAAGAAAACGGTTCAATTTCTAAATGTTCCTATTGTTGTAATATTTTTTAAATTTTATTTCATCGCGATTAAAGAAAAATATTCTATCGGGGTGAATTACTAAATTGCGTGAAACATTATGCTTGGAAACTGTATAATAGATTTGTGTTTTTTCGTAAAATTTAGTTTGAAAATATTCATTTAAAATGTACAAACTTTTTTGGTTCACCCTAATAGCTAGGACAAAGAAAAAAACAAACGAAAAATAAAAATAAACAAACAATTAAAGAAAATTGATATAAATTTGATGATAAAATTTGATTTTTATATTAAATTAAAGTACATTCTTTTGTCTAAACGTAGAATACCATATCGAGTTATAAATTTAGCATATAAACTTCATTAAATGTCAGAGAATGCAATGCTGTAAATTGTGCATCTTTGCAATTTCTTTGAAAAGTTTCGGTAAATATTTTTTATACTAAAAGTAAATAGACTTTAATGAAACTTATATTAAATTAAAGTACACTCTTTTGACTACGCGTAGAATAAACCTTTAAGTTATAAATCAATTCGGCAAAGGTTCATAAAATGTCAGAGAATGCAATGGCGTAAATTTTTCCTACTTTGCCATTTCTTTGAAAAGTTTCGGCAAATATTTTTCATACTAAAAGTGAATAGATGTTAATGAAACTTACATTAAATTAAAGTACACTCTTTTGTCTAAACGTAGAATACCATATCAAATTATAAATTTAGCATATAAACTTCATAAAATGTCAGAGAATGCAATGCTGTAAATTGTGCATCTTTGCAATTTCTTTAAAAAGTTTTGCTAAATATTATATTATACAATATATTATAATATAATATATAATATAATAATTATTATAATATTATAATTTATATATTTATAATATTATAAAACCTAATTTGTAATCATCGTGTGTGGTAAACAAAATTCTCATACCCTCCCAGCTTCCCACCCCCTCACCATATAAACATACAAACTAACCGTTTCTCTGTCGACAAGTAAGTACAAGAATGAAGAATCTTTTTATGGTAGAAAGTTATTCGTCATTTCTTGTCGCCCGGAAGAAGAAGAAGAAGAAGAAGAAGAAGAAGAAGGATAGGTCGCGTGGGAAGATTTTTGTCGAGTTTCTATATCTATTTCTAATCTCTCTTGAGTAATGAGGTGGATCCCTTCTTCTTTCCTCTCTCTCACTCTCTCTATCTCTCTTATTCTCTTTCTCTTACCAAAGAAACTAACACACAAAAACGAGCAAAGAAGAATCATCGTTACTCTCCCGTGAATCCTTGCTGCTCACCTGGGAAGGATGAACCCACTCATTAATTACGCGTGCGCACCGGTGTGATGACTGGAAACAAAAGCGTTTTCACTAAGGTGCACATCCAAGCTATATAAGCTATATATATATATATATATTATATGTATATGTGTATGTATGATGAACCAAGAGAACGATTAAAATTCCCCAACGATGATCTTACACCTACGCACACCTCTTCTTCTTCTTCTTCTATCTAAAGCTGGTCAAGCTTTGAGACTTTGTACTGGCGATGAACTTCGTTAACCTTTTCGTCAGACTGTCTGTTCATATCGAGTAACAGATACACGATTAAGTTCGTGAAAATAAAGGACCAAGATAATAGCCGTCATATTATTATTGTACCTACTCTGTTTCTTTTTTCTTTTTTCTTTTTTCTTTTTTTTGGTTAAACAAAAGATAATATTGTATCTTTTTATAATACTTTAACTTTTATGTGAATACAACTTACTATGAATAATATCTTTTCATACTTATCTCCGATGTTATCGAATAATTCAAATTTTTCGTTTTCATAATAGATTTTTTATTTCATTTTATTAACCGTACCCCCATGTTGCTTGATTTTAATGATTCCATGATATTTAAATGATCCAACATGGTTTGGATAGTTGATTAATAAAGAAAAATATATATACATATGTCTCTTGTGAATATTAATTAGAATCATACTAAATCAAAATTGACAATATCTGTTAGACAAGTATTACAATTATACAAATTACCTGATAATTGACAAGATAAAGTGAAATTAACGAAACTACTCATTGGACACTCTCGTTCTATCCATTCATACCCAATAACAAAGCAACTTTCATCTTGTTTTAATGTATGCAACGCAAGACTCACAATTAAACACTTATGAACTGAATATTCGAAACTAAATGTGAACTCGAAAACAAATACAAAATACTTAATAGATTAAAACAAGTATTTTCTTTTGTTCAACTCAAAACTAACGTAGATGAATTTATAAAAGTGATTGGAATGTTTGTCGAAAGAAATATTTATACAATAACAAAAATTACATACGTTAACATAAACATAATAATAAAATTTCAAACAATTATATAATTAAATTTAAAAACAACAAAAAACAATAAATAAATAATTAAATAAATAATTAAATAAATAACGCGTAAAAAAATGGTGTTGCAATAATAAATAAAATCAATTAAATTATTTGCTTCAGATTGCAGCAACAATCGAGCCCGGGAAATGGAAACAATCGACGTAATTTGAGTCCAGGACCAGGTGGTAGCGATTCCGAGGATTCCGACATTTCACTCGGTGGTACATCACAAGCATCGCCGAATTCCTCGCCGACCCCAACACATCAACCCTCTCCCGTACCATTGGGCCCACTCGGGCCACTTCCACCACCCGGATTGAGCTTTCGTTTCGATCCAAATCAGCCGTACCGATTTAGTCAAACGACAGGCTTCAAATTCCCAGGTGCTTTTAGATATAGTCCTCATAGTCCTCAACACAATCATCCGAACATCGTAGGTGGTGGAATGTTCAGGCTTACAGAAACCAGTCCCTTTCAAGCAGTAGGACCTAGAGGTGATCTTGGATCAAGGTAAAAATCACCAAACAATTCTTAAATGACCCTAACTCATTATGTCAATGAATTAAACAACAAAATCAAACAAAAATGTGTTCTCCATTTATTCATAGACTACCAGATCCACTTGGGCTACCACCGCCAAGGTTGCACCCTCACGAAGGTTTGCTACATCATCCACATCCGCAGCATCCTTTACCCGAGGGAATATCTAGGATATCTGAGGGCTCCAGGTTATCCGATGGACTCTCAGAACCTCACAGTCCGCCATTGATGGCAACGAATCTGTCGGTAACGGGTCCGTTGAGAGTAGCTGTTCCAAGTCCACATACCCCATCCTCAAGGGGCAGCCCATCCTCGAATCAGCCCACTCCTCAGGGCCAGGCTCAAGGTCAAGGCTTAATAAGGGTCGCTACGCCACCGGTCAATCCAAAACCACCACAAATTCACAGGCCATTTTCGCCGGCGTGATACGACAGGTCGTCGTCTAATGAAAACGAAGAAATCCTTCTTGTTACGGACAACACGATTGTTCATGATAATCGTTCGTTAATATCCAGGTACGAAGTGACAACAACAGGTAATTTACAACAAAGACATTTCGAAGTATTGTGAAAATTCATTGACGAATATCATCACCAAGTGAGAACAAACAATCTTCAAACGCAAAAGAAGAAAATCAAATCTCATCGATGATCAGTGCGTGATTTTGGGGAACTTGTGGGGATTGGGGGGAAAGGGAACCGAAGGAATCTGTGAATTAAAGTGAATATATTTGTCACGCGGGATGGGAATCTGAAAACGTTTTTCAAAAAAACAACCCCTCCCCTATTTGTGTATTGTGTGCGAACAAGCAATATTATTATTTCGCGAAATTATCTCTTCTAGTGATTTTTGCGAATAGGTAATTACTATTATCGCATGTTTTTTTTTTTTTGGATCGTCAGATTAAATGATACGAAGAACGAATGAACAATGAAAGAAATGAAGAAAGGAAAACAAGGCCGTTTGTGCGGGTTCGATTGGTTCGTGATATTTTAACGATTATAACGTTCTGTGTGAGATGAGTGATTATATGTTGTTAAAGTACGAATGAGAGTGAATCGTGTCGAATCGATTGCACAAAAAAAGAACGAGTGCAATAATCTCGATCTATAAGATGTAAGAGAAATAGAACAGAGTAAAAAGAAAAAAAAAATAGGGGTGGGAGGGTTATTATAATATAATATGGTTGATATATTATTAGATTGTATATCATTTTTCTTTTTTTTTCTTTCTTTTTCTTTTTTTTTTGCGTGTGTATATATAAATTGAGAATATAATTAGAGTCGAGATTATTCCCTTATGTATGAAATAATTTCGTTTCACAATGGACGATCGTTTCCCCCCCCCCCCCCCCCTCCTCTCCTTTCACTCTCTCTCTCTCTATCTCTCTCTCTTTTCTTCCAACGATTGGACGGGAAACGTTATTTTGTGTCACCATACCCTTCTCTCCGATTAATTAAATAAATTTACTCGGCTTGTAAATAGCATCCGAAATATCGATTTATCGTGATCGATCATGTGTATGACATAATAATCATATACATGGTATATATATATATATATACAGTGAGTGAACTTAATTATTCGTATTCGTCAATTTTTTTTTGTTATTTCGGACAATAATTAATTTGTTTTTTTTTAATACGATATATCATTGACAACATTTTTATACGCAATAATATATTATTCTTTCTATTTTTGATTAAATTGATATAATATTGAATTTGATTTGGGGAAAAAAAAAATATTAAAGGTATTTTATTATAAAGGAAGTATAAAAAATTTAATCGAGTATCCATTGAGAAAAGGAAAATATAATAA
>NW_014569779.1:155078-167061 GCF_001313835.1 Polistes canadensis
TATTATATATATATATACTATGTATATTATAAATATATGTATATGTACTATAATATATATACATATATTTGAAATATTAGAAATTTCTTCCTTTTTGCACGGTGTCGTGTATCCTTTTCCTCCTCCTCCTCCTCCCCTCGATGAAACAACACCCTCCCCCCATGCCCCATAAAAATCGACGTCACAATTGGATGGAATTTAAAACTTTCCGAATTTATTTATAAAAACAAAGCAATTAAACTTTCGACATCGTATGTTTTACAATTGGGTGGTAGTTTGTTTCGATTCTGAAATTCGACGCAGAACATTTTCCCTTTTCCATTAAAAATAATTATAATCATTGAACGTAGTTGAACGCTGATTGGTATACTTAAAAATCAATCTATAATATCATCAAATTTTACACTCTCGAATTAACAAACCTCTCACATTAATATAAAATTTATCCAGAAAATATTTCAAATTTAATAATAATAATAATAATAACAATAACAATAACACAAAAATATATAATTAATTATTGCAAATTAGAAAAAAAGTATCGAATATAAATAACCAATCGTATTAACTTACGATTGAATATTTTTCCCCTTTTCAAAGTGATACAATAAATTACAAATATTTGTCGTAAGGGAAAAGGGTTAATGCGATAACAAATAAATAAAATAATAAATATTTTTCATGGTGTATATTATTCGAAATTATAAGGAAACGTTCGTTCCTTAACGAAATTCTTCGAATGGGAAGAAAGGAAAAATGTTTTTAAAGGAAAATTGAGACGTCGGACAAAATTAATTTACGTTTCCATCTCGCGATTAGCCCGTTCATCCCCCATCCCACCCTCAACCCCCGCGTGTTCCCTGTTTTCCACTTTCGTTGCCCCACTCCAACCCACCCCCAAGTCCTCCCATTTTCAACAGCATACCTTGTTAACTCTAAGTAGAAACTAGCGACTTGTAAATTCATTAATTGACCGGGTCTTTCAAGGTACGCTAACTAACTTTCAAAGTAAAACTTTTTAATAATTATTCGCGAATTTTGTCCGATGATGATGATGATGATGATGATGATGATGATGATGATGATGATGATAATAAATAATAAATTCGATCGATTTTATTTCTAAGATGAAATAGAACGATGATGATGATGATGATGATGATTATGATGATGACGATAATGAACGATGACGGCGATGATGATGATGATGATGATGATGATGATGATGATGAATGATATTAATAATAACAATGACGATAGAAAAAGAAAAAGAAAAGAAAAAGAAAACAAAAAAAAAAGAAAAAGAAAATACTGCGCGATGATAAAAAGTTCCGTTAGATCTTGAAACGGCCCCCATAAGAATTTCTCTTTGTAGATAAAATAAACTATAGTGAAGAAAAAATTCCTTGTATAATCGGACCCTATAAATATGAACATAATACTGACATTGCATACGACATAAGACGTATGGGACGGAGTATGTTACGTTAAGATTATTTAACGCGAAATTTAAACGGATATTTAAAATATATCGATGAACAATAATAAAAGAAATAAAAAAAAAAAAAGCATTGCAGCATTGTCATGAGATATTATTATTATTATTATTATTATTATTATCATGATATTATTATTATTATTATTATTATTATTATTATTATTATTCTATTCTTGATTATTATTCTTGATTATTATTATTATTATGATGATGAAAACTATTATTATTATATTATTAGTTACGCCTGTAAATACAATTCACGCGAAAATATATCGACAGATTATTATGACATTAAATAACGAGTCATTTATATCTATACCTATCTCTATAATTTAATCTGATTCTAAACTATTCTCTAATCCCCCACCCCCTGCCCCAAATTCGATTCCTTCAACACTAACACACATTTAAAAAAATAATATAATCATTTTAATTTGCAGCTACGAAATGGCATACGATGAAACGTTGTATTACAAGGGGTATACCAACAATATTAATAATTATTTAAAAAAGAAATACATATAATATATAATTATTTAATAAAAATATATATATATATATATATATATAAATAAAAAGGTATAGACGAAAAAATGGTTACCATTTGTCACATTGTTTCAAATTAATTGTAAAAAAAAAATAGAAAAATAATTTATACACCTGAAAAATAAAGATGATAGAGAAGATTATTAATAAAACAACGATTTTATATTATTAACGATAAAAATAATAGAAAAAGAAAATTAAAGAAAGTAAGTAAGAAAAAAAGAAATGGAAAGATAGGAAAAAAAAAAAAAGAAAAAAAGATTGAAGACGAGTAAAGTTGCGCGATAACGTTGCGTGGGCGGGTATCGCTGACAAAATGGACCAATCGTGTGGCTTCCTCAGCTGTAACCGATCCCGTAGGTTACACCAGGAACTAGGAACATCGACCAAGGTTCTCCCAAAAAGCCGATATGCTCAGAGCGCACGCCTAACCAGTGCGTCGTCCTGGGTTTTCGACTCCACCCTATACGATGCCTTCACATGACCCACCACCACCACCATAACTACTTCCTTTCTATGTATATATACTTTATTCTTTTTATCTATCTCTTTTTCTTCGTATCCTCATCCCTCCAACCCCTCACCCTATCACACCCTTCTTTCTTCCCTTCCCCTCCCTTTATTTCTCTTTCTTTTCTTTATTTCTTTCTTTCTTTCTCTCGCAGAAAGTGCTTAACAGCTGAGTGGATTCTTCTTCTTCGAAAAGAAGAAGAAGAAGAAGAAGATGGAGTCGTGTTATAACAGAAGACATTTTGTTCAATGTTTTATCATTTTTTTTTTTTCGACATATTCCCATCTATATACTTCAAATACTTCGTTTTTTTTCAGAAACTTAAATGTTTCAATTTAATATATATATTTATCTTTCGTAATTATTTTATTTTTCTTAATATAACTAAAATCTATCCCCCATTAAACAGTATATCCTGTGTATATTAGGGTGAATCCAAAGTTTTTACAGTTTATTTTCTTTTTTTTTAATTAATATTTCATTTACATAATAAAATAATTTTATCGGAAACGACACAACAAATTTACGCGAACTTTTGATTGATCATTCTAACAAAATTCCACAGAGATATATAAATATTTAATTCGCGTAAGTGTGCAATTATACTACTACACGCATATACACGATATATCAATTATAAATAACGTGAAATTAAATCCAACAATTTATTTAACATTATATTATTATGAAATATATATCGTATGATCAATAATTATTGCAATTTATTCGTTCGATCTAACCATCGTAATTACTCGTAACATAATCTCGCGATACCTTCAAAAAAAGAAAATAGAAAAAACAACATTGACAACATACAAAACAAATTATTACGTGTCAAACGTGCATTTGTGTATGCATGCCTAACACCACACACACACACACACACACACATTTATTCAAATAAAAATATACCAGCGAAACGATTAACCAACTATTACACCGGAAATAAGAATATTATTATTGCAACTCGTGTTTCCCCCCCAGCCCCCACCCCCCACGCCCCATTATCTTTCCTCTTAATTTTAAACGATAACAATCAGATATAATGATTTACTAGCAACAAATGCGAATTATTAACGACACCGTTATATAATAATAACGAACGTATGTGTTCACACACACATACACACACACAGAGTTAACAATACTAGTTTTCTCGAAGCATACTACTACTTACTATGCCTGGAGGAATTTTCTGTTTGAAAATGAAAGGATGGATGTCGCGATTATCGATACACATCGGGTGTACCAGTAGTGTACCGGTGGTGTACCGGTGGTGTACCGGTGTGTACCGTTTTCAAGGTATTATATTCTCTATCTATCTATATCCTACTTTTTATATATCTTTTTTTTCCTCTTTTCCGAACAGTATCTATCTCCATCTTTTTTCATCTACCTTTCCTTCCCAGTACCCTTCTCACCCCCTCTGCCACCCTCCCCCACCCCATCATCAACGTCGTTCGACGCCACGGTCACCGTCTTGCCGCTCGTGTTTTGACAGTTGCTGCTCTGACACCTCTGGCACATTCATTAGCAAGTGGTTCTCAATATTTTTTCTTTTTCTCAATATATTTTAATATAATAAATATATTATATATTATGATTATATAATAAAACATAAATTCATCTAAACACATTTCTATTATTATTATTATTACATAATAAAAAAAGACGCTGAACAATAAAATTAAGTTTCTGAAAAAGTCCCAATAATGGGGACGAAACGTCCAACTTAGTTAAATTAAGTTCTACTTCTTTTTATGTCCAAGTTCCCTGTGATTCCGTATTAAGAATTATAATTTTGAACGTGAGAAATAACTAATTCAATTATTATTATTATTATTATTATTTTATTTCTCTATGAACACATTACTTTTTTGGTTTTTATTCCAAACGATATATATTTCCTATCGATCATTTCACAATTATTTCAATTAATCTAATCTTACTTTTATCTTATTGATCAATCATTCGTTTGATATTTAATAACAAGAGACATATTATATTACGTTATTACAATAATATAACAAACGTAAGATAAAAAATAATGAATCTATAATAATACTTAATGATTTATATTCTAGTATTACTTTAATAGAAAATAAATGAATATAGGAGGGGGGGGGGGTGAAAATAAAATGGATCCCTCGGTTGAGAACTCCTGATGGGGAACTACAGCTGTCCGGATTTAGATGTTTAGGATAATGCAGTGTGGCCTGGGCCTTACAACAAAATAATGTAGTCCATTCTGAATAGCAGGAGAACTCGAACGAGAGAGAAAAAGAGAAAGAAAAAAAAAGAAACAGAGAGAAAGATAGAAAGAGATAGAAAGAGATAGAAAGAGATAGGCGTCGCAACGCTTGAGTGAGAAGGCAGGAAAGATAGTTGTGGGGGGGGGAGGAGGAGGAGGAGGGTGATCTAACCAGATAGATAGATAGATAGATAGATACATAGATAGATAGAAAGAGAGAGAGAGATAGAGAAAAAAAAAAAGATGGCTAGAAAATATAGTAGCGACGAAGTAACCATTTCTCTAGTGGTTATTTGTAGACAGATTCGACACATCGACAATGCCATGAAAATAATAATGGGGGTTCCCAATAAGGGGAGCCCGACCGACCACTATGGGAGGCCTTAGTGAGATTACGATGCCTACCAGGTATTTGTTGTAGGTCTTAAAGGTCGACACGTTAGGGTGCCATGGAGAAGAGGCGTGAAACTGATGGTAAATCTTCGTAGGATTCTTTTTAAAATCGCTACAGACCGCCATTGTTGCGGTAAGAAGTTTTTGAGGATTTGCTTTCACACTTATTCTTTCTCACTCACTCACTCACTCTTTTTTGGTTACTTGCTTGCTATTCGTTTCAACGAAATCACCCCTAACAGCAGCAGCAACAGCAGCAACTTTCTTCTTCCGGACCCAGTCGATGGATGGATGGATCATCATGGGCTCTCTTGGGTGCTCAAGGGTGCGAGAACAAGTCGAGGAAAAGAAATAAAAGATTTAAAAAGGAATTCTATATGAATGAATGTATGTATGTATGTATTTATGTATGAACGAATAGACGAATGAAGATAAAAATGAATGATGTGTGTATTGCTATAGGTATATATTAAAAGATAATAAAAACGTTTGAAAAACAAAATCATAGACAATAATCGTGGAATTGAATTTATATGATCGATAGATAGATTTATTATTATTATTATTTGTTACGATTTATTCGATATAGTTTAATAAATTATAAGTAAACTAACATTAATCGTAACTATTGATCAACGCACATATTTTATCGTAATTGTGCTACTTGATTTTGTAAAAAAATCCTACGTAATTATACGGTAGTGTTATTATAATATACTGTTAATGTATTCGAGAACAAAATAATCATATACTCAACATGATCTTTCATTTACGTTGTTGTTTTTTTTTTCTTCTTTTTATTAATATACTAACGTAAGAATTATATATCGTTTGTTGCATATACATAATTATTTCCTGTTCGAGATAAATGTAACGGTAGAAAATGACGATTTTGAAAATTCACGGTGTCCTATTACACATATTCTAGCCCTCACCCAATCTCCCCCTCCCCCCGCCCCCTCCCCGCACCCTTTCTTCTCGACATTTTCTTTTGACCAATCTGAGTTCACACGGAGTTAATGAAAGGTTTGATATAACTTGCCATTCTCCGACATAATGCGACACTGGCGTACGGTTTAATTCAAGTATATACCACGCGCATGGAATTTCAATGGGGGTGTGTCGTAGGTAACGTCGTTGTAACCCTAGGACCCTTCGAATTCGTACGGGGTACGGCGAAACTAACTTCATGGGAAAAACAAAATGTTTTACTAGCTGCCTCTTGGAAAACATTCTCTCTCTCTCTTTCTCTTTCTTGTTCTGATTTGTCATTTCACGTATTCGCAAAATATTTGTGCTACAAATTCACGCGTTAATCTCTCTCTCGATAAATAAAAAACACACAAATAATTTGATTAGAAAATTGTCTAGGATTTGTTTTGTAGATTTCGTGTTTCATTACAAAAAAAAAATAATAGATAGATTTATCTATTACCAATTATTATTAATAATAATAATAATAATAAACAATTTCTTCTTTAGAAAAAAAAAGAAGAAAATTAAATGAAAAGATTGAGTAAATTTTTCCAACAATTTTAACCTATCCTTACCTATGAAAAATAAATCCATAGACATAGTTAGTTTTTGAAATTCGGAGAGTCAGTATACAGGGATATGTCAGGCGTCAATACCCTTACGAGGTACTAAGCCGCTTAGTACCACAGGGTTTATATTGCGCTCGATGGAGAGTATCTCCTAACTCCATAGAACTTATACGGGAAACCATACACACCGTCACTAAGCATGCGTTATTTTACTCCCACTTATCTTCACGTACAAACTATCATCATCGTCTCTTTCTATTTATTTTTTAAAATTCATTTTTATTTCAAATTAATATACAAAACCTTTTTCTTTTTTTCTCATTTACGAATATCAAATTTAAATTAAATAAAATTAATAATAATAATAATAATAATAATAATAATTGTAATATAAAAATTCAGTTGAAATAATTAAAAATCAATTCGTTTCAATTTATCTATCATTAATCTTCTTCTTCTTCTATTTTTTTTTCTTTTTATTTTTATTATCAAAGGAGAACAAAAAATGTTCGTACATTTATTCTATCGTTTCAAAATTGATTCCCAAACTTTTTTTGTTTGTGACCCTAATATTATTAAAAAATAAAAAGAAAGAGAAAAAAAAGTTTCCCAGTAGGTACTACGCAAAAAAAAAAAAAAAGAAAAAAAAGAAAAGGAAGGAAAAAAATCGACTGTATCGGCTTTTCTGTGTTTTGATTTCGTTCACGAAGGGTACAGGGGTGGGTGGTGTAAGAGCTAGGTGGGCGGAGGAGGAAAAAAAGGCTGGGGGGGTGGTGGTGATGGTGATGGTGATAGAAATCGAGGAATGTAAGAGAGAGAGAGAGAGAGAAATTGTATGGAAAGAGAAAGAGACAGATACTTAACCGAGGACTAACAGAGGACTACGGATTAAAGGGGGTGGAATGTTATTATTGCAAGGGGTACGTCTGCGCTCGTGAGTACTAAGTAGCCCGGTTAAGTATGTTGTTTAAGCCAACACTGTAAGTAAGCATCCCCCAGAGAAATTGCCGTGACGGCATTGCAGTAAAGTCCAAACTCCTGCTAGCACCATAGAATACTTTATCGTCAAACTGCCATAGCCAGATGGCTCGTTCTCTTAATGCCGCCACGTTTTCGCAAGGTCCTATGAGGAACATCGAAGAGTACTTTCCGGCATGATACTTTAAGGAGACCAAGAGTTCGTTACTTTCTTGATATACTCTTCCAACACACCCCCACACACCCTATACTTCCATTCTCTTAAGAAAAGTTTTAAAAACCCATAAAACCGCGATATACTTTAAACATATTTTTCTACGATAACTAACAATAGGTGTTATAACCATACGAAATAATGTTAATCTAGAAAATATGTGCATATTATTATTATTATTATCTTCTTCTTTTTATTAGGATTTAGTCCTGTTATAATAGCTCCTTTTTTTATTCCTATTTCTGGTAACAATTGTTTGTTTAGGTAGGCTAGCAACCTACCTTCGGTAAAAAAGAAACAATTATTATTATTATTATTAATAATCGGTCTTCTGTTATTTTGTTGTTTTGAAGAACAAATAAAAAGGAAGGAGAAGTGTTGAGATATAAAACTACCAACCGAGTGAAATTAGATTTACAGTCGAGTGGACGTATCATCGTTAAATATAAATTGAAAATACAACGTTACTACTAGTACAAGTTACTAGATTGCAGTTTCCTCTCTCTCTCTCTCTCTCTTACTCTCATTCTCTCATTCTCCTCTTGTTTTCTCATTTTCTCTATTCTCGAAAGAAGACGAAGGTTGAGCTTTGGGTTGGTAGGAAATGACAAATGCACTTCCCTGAACCGAGATTAAAACACGCTATTGCCGCTATTAGAGTCCGGACTCTGAGCCTTTGCTCGCGATAGAAACGTTAACAGACGTATAATTTCCTGAAAGCTTTGAATTGAACGACTCTCTCATTCCGCCGTCGCATAGTGAGACCCAGTGTAACCGGCTTTCAAAGCTTTGAGGGTGAGGAAGCTCATTAACGAGAGCTTTCTGTTCCTTCGTCTCGACCTTCAGTTACTTCGACTTTACCTTATAACCATCCAACAACCACCAACCATACTCTCTATCTATATTCTTAACGTTACAAATCGCATGCTTCTCCCCCATTTTCGTCCTAACGCAAAACAAATTCCTTATTTACATAAATACCAAATGCTTTTAAATACAATGGATCCGGAATTCTAATGAAATTTACTTTAGCTAAAATAAGGATATGCCAAACGACGTAAACCTTTTTCTTTCCACCTTCATCCCTGTATCAAGACACGAAATTAAAAATAGAATAAACTAATCTAACGAATATTTTTATTTCACGCGATATGCATCCCCCAACCCCCAACGCTTGTTCTCTTTAAAACAAGTGTTATTTTTATTTATTTTCTTCGTTGTTTATTTATATCAATACCAAACTACCAATGAAAACCGTAAATAGGCCTCTGTCATCATTATTGATATCGATTCGGTTGCTTTTGATCATACTTTCTCAACTAGCTAATTTGTAATACTAGTATACGGGTTGCGTTAGTAGGTAATCATTTCTTCTCGTTAGGTCAAATGAATTCGATTAATCGTCAGCAAACCAGTACTAACTCGACTCATTTCTGCATTAATGCTTCGGGGGATGAATCTCAACAAAATTCACCATGTGTAATTACCATCGTATTATCTTCAATCAACATGCCGTTAATTCGAAATACTCGAAGTACTAACCCACCAACTTTTCTAATTAAACTAATAAATTTATCTATCCATCTATCTATCTGTATATTTAATCCGTGATAATGTTTATTAACGTTTCGAAAAGGAAAGAAAGAATCGTCATAGATCGGAGGTGTTGAAAAATACAAAAAAAAATTCTGCTGATTTTGAAACATGAATGAAATTTGACGAAGTGGACTTTTTTGGATAAAAAAACCGAAAAAAAAAAAAAAAACAGGAAGCAAGGTAACTCGGCAAGGGTAAGTAGAAAGAGTACATTAAATAATCGCTATGATGTTAAAATACGGAACGTGAGATGTGGCTAATACAACCGCAAAATAAAGGGCGTGGTTTTAACGCGCAGCCGAGGATTGGCTGTTGAACTTGGCTACCCGGTCGATACTGGCCCGACTATATCTGCACGAGCTGTATACTTGATACTTATCCGGTAGGACCGTATATCTGGTCTCTCTCCTCGTCGAAGGAGAGAAAGATTCGCACGGTTACAAAATCCCCAGGACCTTGGAAGAATCCTCGAGAAGAAACACGAAAGAAAAATTAAAACAAAAAAACTCGTCTAAATTATCAAACACAAATAATCAAATCCCTTATCGAGATAAGTGTCTACTTCAGTGACAAAATATATATTCATATATACTTATCGATACAAATATTGAATTCTTCATTTTGGTATATTACAATTAATATTCATTTACAATTGAATACAAAATATTTACGTGATTTTAATATTAACTGATAGAAAAAAGATATAGACAAACGAATAAGAATAATGAACAAAATGTATGATTTAAACAAACTCTGGTAATCAAAAATAAAATCACAGAAAAAGATTCACCGAATCTTATCTTAAATAATTGACAATTACAATACAAATACAATGCATAATAGTGATTAAACTGTATTCTACAATTAAAAGGTATAAATTATTATCGAAAATCTCTTCCTTTCTCTCTCTCTCTCTCTCTCTCTCTCTCTCAGTTAGATTGTTACAGTTATCTAGTATTACACCTCTCCACGTATGTTCGAACAAGATACATTTCTACATACATGCATGAATACATACATGCATGAATACATATATGCATATACATATATGCATAAATATGTAGGTATGTACTAGTTAGGAACGAAGCATGAAGCTATTGAGTCATATTCCGCGCAATGAACAAGGCATTAACGTTCATGATTGTCTATAATAAGTATACGCGTCCAAGCGCAGACGTATGATTTGCAACGTACGTGCCGCGACGTGTCTTGCGACCCACCTGTGGATGACACAGCAAAGGGATTAATTATGACGGTTTAATAGTACACCGACGTCAAAAGGATAATAGATTATATATATGGACTCTGTGGTTGGTAATAATCTAGGGTAGCAAAGGGACAAATTATGCATTACGTTAAACGTTCTATGTTACTTCCTCGATAAATCGGTAATCTTATTTTCATTTTCTTGTTTTTTTGTTTTCTTTTTTTTTTTTCTATACAAAAATACATTTTTAGATTAAAATATAAAGGGGTAATATAATAATCGTGGTGTTCTTGTATGAAGTAGGAACATTTGATCAAGGTTTACTTGAAAAATCTGTTGATACACTGATTTTCTAATAAATCGACAGTCTAATATTTGTTTTCCTCTACAAAAGTGAATTTATAAATTAAAAGATAAAGATAATATATAATAATAATCTAATGTTTCTATACGAAAACTACAATAGGAACACTGATCAAAGTATTATCCCGAAATTTTGTTATGCAGATTTATGTTTTAGTTATGTTTCTGAAAAAAAAAAAATCAATAAAAGTTAAAGAAAAAATCTAATAATCGTTAGTATTCCTCTACGAATTAAAAACACCGATTAAGATTTGCCGAAAAATTTGATTTGCCGAAAAATTTGATATACCGATTTGCAATTAAATCGGCAGTCTAATTATTTAAATCAAAAAGCTAAAGGAATAATAATTATAATAATAATAATATTAATAATAATCGTATGTTACCATCGATGATGGACGTGGTGTGTTCCCCTTGGTTCGAGTAACCATACTCGATCGTCTACCAACCGGAAAACTTATATCGCCGCACAAAAGCGAGTAGGTTAGTATAATAACGCGATACCCGCAATAAATGCGACCGGTATCCTCTCATTGAGGGCAACAATGCCCATGGTAGATGAGTTAATCGGTAAGTTCCTCCCAGAGAGGGCGCATTGCCGTTTCGAACCTCTATTGTATTATGTATGGAGTTTGATCATAGCTAGTCTCTTCGTGCAAAGAACATTCATCTCTCTCTCTCTCTCTCTCTCTCTCTTTCTCACTCTCTCTCATTCTCCTCCTGCTCTTTTTTATCTTTATCTAAATCATTCTAAATGTTATCAACAAAATCTTCCCATTTCCTCGATAAATTATTTCACGATTTTATATACATTATTAAATCCTTTTATTTTGAAAGTTCATACCGATTTTTAACACGTTGCGAAAAGTTAATATAAATTTT
>NW_014569779.1:167437-186264 GCF_001313835.1 Polistes canadensis
AAAGTTGAGAACAAGTTAAAAATATTATTAATAAAATCTACCCTTCCTCGATAACTATTTCACTATTTTAATACATTATTAAATAGAATCATCCTTTTATTGGAAAGTTCATACTGATTTTTAACACGTTCCGAAAAGTTAACATAAATTCTCGTATATACTTAGTCGAAATTTGAGAACAACTTAAAAATCTTCTTTCTTCTTTCTCTTTTTATTAAAACTTTGCCCTGTTATAATAATAACTTGTTCTATTACAATTTATTAAAAATGTTATTAACAAAAACTACCCTTTCTTAAAAATTAACAAACTACACAAACATATTAGATAAAAACAGATCAAACAAATCCGAAAATTATCACAAACAATATTCCATTTAACAAACGTTTAATATCAAATATATAAACGTATCTATTATTGTTATAAATCGTTATGAACATTTCTAACAACTCAATACTATATCTTTCAACAACGTTTTAAAGCATGAATGAAGAAAATAACTTTACGAGTTAATGACTACTCTGAACTTGTTCGTCCATCATATCGAAGAAGAAAGAAGACGAAAGGTAAATGCATTGGAAAACAAAAGGATGACTGACATCCTTCGGTGATCCTAATCGAATACAGACCCAGTGGTGCTCAATCTTAACGATTTAACATTTCAATATTTCGAATATAATATAAAACAAGTTATGATGATACAATCCTGGGGAAAATATCTGAGGATCACTGCTGTAGAGAGAATAATTCGTCAAAGAGGATGCTGAAGCTGCTTGCTCGACTACGTTGGCCTTTCCTCTTCTCTTCCTTTCCTTTCCTCTCCTCTCCTCTCCTCTCTTCATCTTTGAAAGCGTCTTTATCCATTTCTCCATCTATCTCGTTCTCGCACGATACGAGTTCCTTCTTGCACTTCACAATGGGCAACGAGGTCAAGCTGCAGCCTCCGTTCGTTAATTCCTCGATTCTCATGCCTTTGTCCTGGCGCTAAAATGCTTATCTCTTACTTTATATATATATGTAATCATTTACAAAATTCAACTATTATTTTCATAAATATTCTATATAAAAATCAATTGTTAAATATTAATTATTATTATTACTAAGTTTCATTCTTAGGGATGTTTTTTTTTGGACAGGTTTAAATTAAATGAACAATCTATTTATCCGTTGAACGTTTCGTCCCTATATTTGGGACTTCCTCAGCAACTCGATAGTTATGTTCACAAGTCAATATAACATCATTTCTCATTACAGTCATAAGTATTGACTATCTTATATATAGAGTCAATTTTAAATCGTTATCCTACCATAACTTTTCGAACACTATTACATAAAGAATACAAAATATTATATAAAGAATACAAAAATCATCAATGAATTGACTGATTAACATCCTATAATCTAATCATAAATAAATTAAACTGATTTAACATTAAACTAAAATACAAATTTTAAATTCAAACAATTACAATCTTAAATATTATCATCTTACATATTATTCCAATCAATGCAATACCAAATTCACTATTATTAATAACATTAAATCTAAATTACGTTATAAATGACCAATAACCTTACAATATATAAACAGGTGTACTTAAATCGTCAGTAAATTCAGTGTTAATATAACAACACTCGGATTATTACGTCGCGAATGTAAAGAATAATGTGTTCTCATAAAGTTACTTTTTGAAGAAGATTACGAAAACAAAAAAATACACACACACACACAAAAAGTCGTTTAAAAATGAAAGGACATTCGTTCCAACCATAGGAGTCCTTATCGAACGAAAAAGAAAAATAAAAAAAGAGAAAAGAAGTAGGAGAAGCGTGACATAAAGCTGAAGGTTCACGGAAGCTTGTGGTTTCTTGTATAGGAAGCGGGGAGGAAGGAAAAGGAAAGAAAGGAAGAAAGCAAAGGATGAGGGGATGAAGGATTGGGATAGGAGAGGAGGAGAAGGAGGAGAGAGCAGGGGGGGGGGGGGGTTTCGCGAGAGCTCCGAGCAAATTGCTTCATTCCGATGTAAGTTTTCGTCCTGACAGCCGGCTCCTCTCTGATATTAACGCTCGGCACGAAGAACAGAACGAAAGAAACGAACGATCAGGTGCGAAGAGTCCTGATGATTTCATCAGGGTATCTGTCCGTCCGTCCGTCCTTCCATCCGTCTATCTATCTGTCCTCGCTAAGGGATCATCATACTTTGTAACCGGCTGGCAAAAAGCAAGTGGCTTTGGTCAACGTCAGAATGAACGTCGGTAGATAGAGGTAGGTAGTACCTGGAAACGCGCAGGAGGTGGAAATATATGCCCGTAATACGCCATGGATTTCAGCGAGAAGTCGGCGTGCGCGCAACGGGTGACGTATGATGATAGTGTGGCCCAAGAGAATCAAGATGCCCCGTAATAATATCATTATCCCAGTGGTCTTTCTCTCTCTTTTGATCTTTCGATCTCACTTTCTCTATCTCACGATCTCTCTTTCTCTTTCTCTTTCTCTTTCTCACCAATGGTCGGTCGTTCGGAGCCCCCGGAGTAAGACATTTATCGTAACGACCAGCCCATTCGTTATCGACCCCCTCTACCTCTTCTTCTTCTTATTCTTCTTTTTCTTTTTTTTCTTCTCTGTTCTCCTCTCTTTTTCACAAAACCCATGCCAAAAGATTCCCTTTCGAAATAAGGACCGCGGCGATACACTTTGCAGAAGCTTAACACAAGATCCTAGATATTGTCAGAGGGAGGGATGGGGAATATTTTATCTTGTCCTTTTGGTAGTTCGCGTTCCGATTTACTTTACTTACCATCGAGACAAAACATATATATACTTGTAATATTTTTTATACTAAAAGTGAATATAGATTTTAATGAAACTTATATTAAATTAAAGTACATACTTTTTTCTACGCGTAGAATACTTTGTCGAGATATAAATCGATCTGCAAATGTTCATAAAATGTCAGAGAATGCAATGCTGTAAATTATGCATTTTTGCAATTTCTTTGAAAAGTTTCGGCAAATATTTTTTATACTAAAAGAGTGTATAGATTTTTATGACTCTTATATTAAATTAAAGTACACTATTTTGTCTACGCGTAAAATACTTTGTCGAGTTATGAAAATCAAATGTAAAGTGCAGAAAATATCAGAGAATGCAATGCTGTAAATTGTGCATCTTTGCAATTTCTTTGAAAAGTTTCGGTAAATATTTTTTATGCTAAAAGTGAGTAGATTTTAATGAAACTTATATTAAATTAAAGAACACTCTTTTATCAGTAAGTAATTCGGTAATGATCTGGTTTAGTACTAACAGTGTGCATTACGCTGTCACAGTGAATATACAAACAATGCCAATCGTGATCAGCTAAACCTTGCAGCGAATGGACAATTTGTACACAAATGATTTAATACCAATAAATACAATAAAAATACTATATAAATATAAATTCAAATATATTTATCAAATCCTCCCTCGCCCCCAAATATTTCTGCAGTACCTTCGTGTAAACACATGCGAATAAATGGTCACGAAAAAGAATGCGTTAAAAAGATGTGGTGAAAGAGGAGTTCCAAAAAAAATAACAAAGAAAAAATAAAAAAAAAAAAAGGAAAACGATAAATGAGGGAGACAGTAAGAAAGAGAAAAAGAGAGAGAGAGAGAGAGAGATTTGGAAGCAAAAAGTGTAGTAATGACGTCAGCGGTAAAGCAGCTGCCTTTGTTATTAATTAAGAGTACGGACGGACGGACGGACGGACGGATGAACGGACGGATGAACGAACGGACAGGCGAAACGATCGTCGGACTTTAAAATTCGCCTAGAGGACTTTGGGAAATTAATCGTTGACGATGGATTTTGAGGTTAGGAGACCGACTCGGCTCAAGACATGGATACCTTTAGGCTAAAAGCGCGCGTGCTACGAAAGACCGAACTTAATTATCACGGGACACAAGGTGTAGAGAACAACCATTGGTAGAGAGAGAGAGAGAGAGAGAATGATGGGGTTGGGATGGATTGGGTTGGGGTGGGGGCTTGGAACTCTGACTTCTCGTCTGCTAATTACTCCGAAATCGACTAATGACGAGATTCATCAAAAAATCATCACGCAGCGATAGCAGTCTCGGTTCTATCTTCATTACTTCGAAAAACCGTGTATTGTAGTCCACCCTAACCAACTTGGAATTTGGATAATACATTTTTTTTTTTGTTTTACGTTAGTCAAAAGTACCATAAGGGAATGCAATTAAATGGAACAATTAAACGATTGACCCAATTTAATTCGTATGATTAAGGTATGTTGTTCATTTGAAGAGACAACGGGAGACAAGAATTTGTTGTCTCTGGTTGAACGTTATAACAACGCTACTTGCTTGCTTGCTCGCTTGCTCGCTTGCTCTTTTCTAACTAACTATAAAGTACTGTTGCAAGAAACCAAAGCTTCCTGTCAAGATAAACGACGCGGTACTCAAATTAACTCGACTGTCACGGTTCATAGAGAAAATTAGTACTCCAATCTCGCTGTTAAGAGATAGACGTGTAGTAACGGGCTTTCTAGGAGAGCTAGGCTTTTCTCTCACTCTATCTCTTTCTCTTTGTTACTCTTGGAGCTTCCAAAAGTCTCTACTACAACTCAGAAGTAGTAGTAATAGTAGTAGTAACAGCAATAGGTAGTGGTAGTAGTAGTAATAGAGACTCAGAGCTGTACCCAAGCACAACTTCCCCCAAGAATTATAATAACGAATGCTTAAATCAGCTCAACCGGTCTAACTTCGCTTTTGCGACTACCTCCCGTGTAAATATGGAAGTAGCTCTCTACAAAGTGGAAGAGTGGGGCTGCCGGCCGATTGGTTAGACCCGTGTAGGCGGGTAGCAAGAGGTATTTTATCTCTCTCTCTCTCTCTCTCTCTCTTATTCTTTCTTTCCTTCCCAGACTTACTCGACGATGAGGAGGAGAAAGGACGGAGGAAGCAACGGTGGTGTGCAAAGTAAAGAAATAGAATGAGTAGGAGAGTAAGAAGAGAGTGAGTGAGAGAGAGAGATAGTAGTAGTGGCGCAACGCGTTGAGGAGCCAGAGGGATTCATGAATCCCAGATGTGCTGGATTAGACCGTCTTTGGCGTATTTCTGTTTTCGAGGAAGACGGCAAGCAGCCAGGCAACCAGCCAACCAACCAACCAGCCAGCCACCCAGCCACCCAGCCAACGCGGGCCGCAGATTACTGCGAAAGTAGCGCCGCCGGCGAGCTACTGCGTCTGGATTAGGAATTAAATAGCCATTAAGTTCCCTCGACTACAAGCTTCCTCTCTCTTTCTCTTTCTCTTCCCTCCCTCCCTCTCTCTCTCTCTTTCTCTATCTATCTTTGGCTGAGTACGAGTTTCCCGGATTGAAGTTACTTTCAACACCGTCATCATCCCCCTTTCGCGAACGCGGAAATGTGCATCGCGGAAATGTTCTCGAGCCGCACCTTGATGCTGCTGTTGGTGCTGCTGCTGCTTCTACTACTGCTTTCTGCTAATCCGATTGAATAATTAGAGATACGTGTTGTTGTTGTTGTTATTCGTAATTTACATAAAATATAACATATTATAATAAACCAATTAATTCCAAAGTAGTCGAAATTTCATTCGACTTTGTGATATAATATACTCGATGGTGGTGGTGGTGGTGGTGGTGGTGGTGGTGGTGGTGGTGGTAAAGGGGGTGAGCAGAAAAAAATTCAACTCAGATAAAATGTAGTTTAGAAAATACTCGTAGTAAACAACCGATCGAATAACTCGAACCCCAAACCCCTCTCTCCTTCCTTCCTTCATTCCCGCCCCCAGCCCCATGAATCTACGATTCGACTCAACCATCATCTATTGGATTCCGTTTGAGCACCTCTGATCCGTTGGGTTCAACTATAGAGAGCTCTAAACCGAATCCAATCCTGATTGACGTGAAGGGAAAGAAGAAGGGGAAACTATCGCGAGGATTATCTCTGGCGCCACTAACACCATCATCCACCAACGCCCACGAGATACGTACCACGAGGTCTTATATTATATTCAACCGAGTAGGGATGTTCCGATAGTGGTGAGACGACGGTCCGAGAAGCCTCATCATCATCATCATCATCATCGTCATTCTCATCCTCGTTCAAAGAGTAAAACAATGGGTTGCTTGTCAAAATCCATCTTAGATATCAACTTCATCCAGTTTGTTATACGGATCCTAAAAAAAGGAACGCGAATTAAACTTTGTGTGTTATTGTTATTTATACTTGATATTGTTTTACGATTTGATTTGTATTCGGAGATGTATCGTTTGAACGATTTCTGAAATACCCAGATAATACAAGAATGTAACATATAAATAAATAATAATAATAACTTGAGAATGTGGAAACTTAAAATTACCATATAGCACAAAAAAAAATTCTATTTATCTTAATAAATCTACCAATGAGAATTATAAGAAAAAAAAAAGAAAGAAAACATCGTACCCAATCGATTATACCCCCGTGTGGTATAATAAAAAGAAATAAAGGTTGGTGGTCCTAAGAAAGCAAACGAGTTAGATCGAAATAGTGATACCTGAATGATAAGAAGGTAGGGTCTGCATTCTCTCTCTCTCTCTCTCTCTCTCTTTCTCTTTCTTTCCTTTTAAAAAGGATCCTGTAGGATAAGAGATAAAAATACAAAATGAAAAAGAAAATGAAAGCAATCAGAAGGAGTAGTAATACCTAACGTAAGACAAAAGGCTGACTGTCAAAATGGATCTTAGAGATCTATCGATTCATCTTCCTTCGAGAGTAAGAATCTAACACTGATCCGTATTAAACGACCTCGTTCAGGATAGATGTTAACCTCTTACCCATACCAAACTACGACGACACGCATAATCCTTAAAAAGCATCCGTTAATATATAGATCGAAATTTGTTTGGAAACTTAAGAAAAAAGATGAAAAGAAAATGAATGACTTAAAGTTAAAAGTCGGCGTAAAAGAGCAAAGGGAATGTCATTATCTCGTGAGAAAATGGCAGAAGAAGAAGAAGAAGAAAAAGAAGAAAAGGTTGCCTATGGTGTCTTTACGAATGGTCTGCGGCGTAATCTGGTCGGCCGATGATTGTCAGAACAATGAATCGGTGTTACTTCTACGTGGGAAAACTTAAATGTCCGCGAGAGAGAACATAGTCTGAGGAACACGGAGACGACACTAAAAAGTAGAAATAAAAAGAGAAAAAGAATACGAAGAAGAAGTAGAAAATCAAAGAGAGAGAGAGAGAGAGAGTGATGTAGAAGGGGAGTAGGATAAATTGACAGTGACTGGAATAAAGAAACGTGGGGAATGAAAGAAAGAAAGTAGGAAAGGGGAGGGAAAGAGACAGTAGGAGGAAATGCATACAAGAGGCTGAGCTTGCTCTGAAGAGGATTGTTTGTAGGCAAACAGAGATTCTTCGTAGAGAAAGAGATAGAATGAGAAAAAGAACCAAGACAGAGATAGGAACGGAGAGGGGAATAAAGACAGGGATAGAGAAAAAGAAAGAAAGAAAGAGAGAGAGAGAGAGAGAGAGAGCATTCTCACGTGTGTTAGTGAAGACATAAGCTGTGAGAGAGAAACTACGAGGTACGAAAGTATACGACGACGAGGATGACGATGATGATGGAGGTAGTGGCTCGTGAAATAAAAAAAAGGAAAAAGAGAAGGAAAGAAAGAAAGAAAGAAAGAAAGAAAGAGAGGCACCATACCGGGGATGAAATTACCAAGACGCAAGTCACTCCTGTAACACGTTAACCCAAGGCTCGTCCAGATATTATAAGTAAGACGTCCTAAGAGAAGGTGGACTCAAGATATCCGATCGCTGGAATGTGCGCGGACTAGCACGCTCTTTCCCTCTCATGTTACGCCAGTTACCCCCCTATATTCTATCCTTGTATTAGTTAACTCTCTTTCTCTCTTTCTCTCTTTTGCAAGAGTATCGAAAGCAGAAACGCGGCGGCGGTCTGCTGATCGATGCAAAACGCATTAACGCCCGCCGAACTCTTTTGCTCGTTCCGCGCGGTTCATCCACCACGGTTATCAGACCGGATTATGATTCCGAGTTAAATATACGCGGGTTGGCTGGTTGGTTGGTTGGCTGGTTGGTTGGTTGGATAGTTGTTTCAAGTTTTAGCGCCGTTTCAACCGTGTCCTTTTTATTCTATCATTCTGACGTTTGATTTGACGAAATCGGATTTGAAAACCTGATTAATTTCCTCCCTATGCTTGAACTTCTTCTTCTTCTTCTTTTATTTTATCTTTTTTTCTTCCAAGGACAATTTTGTCAAGGTAAATTAAATTGATTTTGTTTTAGAATAAAAGTATTACAATATCCATTATCCTCATCATCATCATCATCATCATCATCATCTCAGATTCATAATTCGTCTTGTCGTATACGGAATAGAAAAAGTTTAGTAAACGGTAAGCGTATTACATACAGACCGAGAATATAACGTCAAAGTTGTCGGAGACCATTTCCGTAAGAGCACGTATAACGGGCTAAACCACCATAAACTTGTACAATCTGCATTCGAGGAGGTATACCGATGCTACTAGGTCTGTACGCGTAGCCAAAGCTATGTAACCATAAGCAGGGACAACCAACCAACCAACCAACCAACCAACCAACCAACCAACCAACTTGCGACCCGACGGAACTGTTCTTCCGCGGTGTAGAAAGACAAACAGAGGACAGGGCCCGGATAAAGAGAAAGCTTCACTGAGAGAGATGGACCTGGTGGATCATGGGGAAGGAACGAGACCAGAAATTGAAGGACAGACGGAGACTGAAATAGATAGATAGATAGATAGTGATAAAGAGAGATAGAGTGAGAGAGAGAGAGATAGATAGAGAAGACGAGCACAGAACTGGGAGATGCACGGTTAGTTAGGGCTCGTGTTTGCCGAGCGAGTTACCCTTACCTAACTCAGGCGGTTGGCGGAATTAAACGTTCGACGGAGGCTCGTTAACGTCATGAATATGTACCCTCCTACTCTCACAACCACGTTATACTCTAACGCGGTCCACTCTCTCGGCTCCTGCGTTCTCTCTCTCTCTCTCATTCTCTCATTCTCTATTTCTCTCTGTATGCCCGACTATGCTTCATTCCACCGCTCGAACACACACCGATGTGTGTTTGCTAGTTAATATTCATCGATTATATACGGCATACAGTCAAACCCTGATCCTGGATAATTTTCGATTGGCTCTGATTACAATCGATTCGTTCCCAGACTCTCTACTTCAAATTTCTCTACTTAAGTTGGAATATCACTTCTAAGTTAAATACTAATATTGTGTATATTTATGTATATTATATATAATTAATTGTTTCTCTTGTTTCCAAAAATAAAATTATGAATAAATAGGTATCTCTTAGGGAATTTGGACACATTCAAATAGAACTAGAAATTTGTTTTGATTAATTGAACGTTTCGTCCCTTTGTTGGGACCTCTTCAGCAACTGGACATTTTATTTTATATTTTATATATCAAGAGATAACGAAGTGTAAATGTATAGTGTTTTGAATATATTAAAAGAATGTATGTCTGCTTAAATATAAAAGAAGCTGAACTTTATAGATTAAGGTAACATCTAATATTTTATAATGTATGGGTTGCTGAAGAAGTCCCAATAAAAAGACGAAACGTCCAACTAATTAAAACGAAGTTCTAGTTCTTTTCAATGTCCAAATTCCCTAACATACCTATTTATATTATATATATGTGCATTTATTGTGTTATAAAGTGCATAATAAATTGTTTCTGAATAATATTAATTACAAAACTCATGAACTTTTTGATTCACCTTAATATATAATTGAATTTATTGAGTCGTTCTTTTAGAGAACCACTGGCTTACCCCCTCCCCCAAAAAACCACCCTCTATTTATCTCTATCTCTCTTTCTCCTTGTCTCTTGGTTTTTTTCATTCTTTTATCCTTTTCTTTTTCTACTTTCTTTTTTTTTTTTTCTTCCCCAAGCGGACCGATACGAGAACGATTTATTCTGCGAGGATGGGACGCGCGATTGTTTTCGATAAAAGAAACATGGGAATTCTTTCGTGAATGAAAAGTAAATGGGGTTAAGGGGTTGTTGTTGGCTTCGAGGGTGGATACGCACAATAGAGGAATCTTTGATGCGTCTTCTTCGAGAATTGAATTAGGCGTATATGCTATATAAAAAAAAAGAAATAGAAAAAGAAGAAAAAACAAGGAATAATAATAAAACACATATTAGATGATGTAAAGAAGAAAAAGAAGAAGAGGAGGAGTAGGAGGAACGGCTTTTGGGTTTCTATAAAGTTGGTAATCAAGTGGAAAATAATGGTGTTCTTCTTTAAGAAAAAGATTTTCAATGTTTCGAATCATTGAAATAAAGTTTTCTTATTCGTTAGACGAGTTAACCATTAAATGTTATTTCATTTTTCACAAACTCCCGAACGTGTTAGCCATTAGTCATAATTAACTGAACAACGTTCGGCGAAAGGTAGGTGCACAGTCCTTAAGCCACGGTAGTCCATGGTTTGAACGTGACAAGTTATGGGTCCTTTCAAGCAGGAAGGTAACTCTTGAAAGCCGTGACGAGTCAACAATGAACACCATAACCGATCCATCCGCCACGTCGCTTAAACGCAGAAGGAAGCAAACCCCCCCACACCACCCTATTCGCCTAGATATCTAGCTAGCTAGCTAGCTTTCATTTCAAACTAAACATATTCTATAACTTTAACATTCTAAATCTCAAATAAAAAATGTTAATCGATATATAAAAGGAAAGATATTCTTTTTTTTTAACTAATCCTATCTTACCCCTTACAATAATCTAATAAAAGATAGTAGATATAACACAACTATTACTATTACTACTGCAACAAAAACAACAAAAACAACAACCTTTTATTATATATATATATACCTAAAACCATTACCTACGATTAAATTTCCGTCCCGTCGTGCATAGCCCACGTGTATGATTGAGAAAAGTCAAGGTATATTGCGTAGTCGTAAAATTACACATTAACGTTGCTTAATCCTCGACAATTAATTTATCATCGAGCTCGACACGTTGCGAGATCATTTCGAATTCTCGCACGTATGTGTATATGTGTGTATATACATATAAGTATAAGGATCATCTACTACTACTGTGTATGTGTATGTAACTATGTATTGGAAAGAATACTCGTGTGTTAGTTCTCGGGAGCTCAGAGTTATGCGCTGGTCATTTATATAAATAAGAAGCAGAAGCGATACCTGACTACCATCCGCAGAGTGACTCCACACTTTGCATTATTCCCGAACGCACGTTCGCTCGGGAATCGGTCGTGTTGCAGCCATGCAGTACCATGAAAACCAAGACCAAGAAAAAAAAAATGAAAAAAGAGGAGGAGGAGGAGGAGAAGATTACGAATACATAGGAACGAACGAAGGCAGCATTCAGAACACGTTCACGAGCGGTATCGTTAGCGTATTTTTCTTCGAGCAACGAGCGGCCTCGTATATACGCGTTTAATGAACGGCTACTGTCCACCACGTCGACGATTATAATTGATGAAAGGAGTTGTTCCACCGAGCCGAAACGTCTTCATCCTTGATCTCTAATCCAAACGCGTTTGTCTAATACCCGTCCCGTCTATACCTTGTGTACGAAACGTGCTGGTGTAATGATCCGTAAATGGTATAATTCCTACGAAAGTTTTCCAGAAGCACACGCGTTTACTTTTATAAATATTCATTCTATTAACTTTTATTTCTTAATCTACTCGGATAAATCATTTTCTTCATCCAGCTTATTTATATATAGATTATCGCGGACTTATAGAAATTTGATATTGTATCGATTAATTGATATCTCATCGTTAGATTTATCAAAACAATTTTAATGACTGACACATGCAATTTCAATTATTATTAAATTTCCTAACGCAAATGTATTAATTTATTTTCGTTTATGTAATGATATCATGATTTTTTTAGCTATAACTAAATAATATCACTTTTACGAAACTTATATGTTGAATGTTTAAATGTATTGAGATAGAATATATAATAGTTGTTTGTTTGAATTTTTGTAAAAAGGAAAATTATATCGGAAGCCCTCCAAACCGAAAAAGGGACGAAGTATAAATAAATAAATAAATATATATATGTTACTATTCTTATTTTTACTTCGTTAAGTCATTTTGACTGGCTAGTTATATCAAAATATCTTGTAAATCTAGTATTATTCTTATATTATCTTACCGTAATAAGTAATGTTGAAAAATCATCGATAATCGAAAGAGATTGTAATATGAACACGACGCGAAAGTATGAAAAGAAACCTAAAGGGGACAGGAGTTACGGGGGGTGGGAAGGGGGACGACTGAAAGGCGTTCCACGAACTCGTAAGCAATGAGGGGAGGTGGAGAACAGGGGGCCACGTTAACAGGTCGTCATAACACTAGTCGGACTCCTGACAAAAGAGCCCTAAGCAAATAAACATTCTAACGAACCAGTTACTTAACCACTAAGGTTCCTCCTGCTGACTGACCAACCGTGTTCATCTTCAACGAGGAAGAAAACAAAAAGTAAGAAAAACATTTCTACGATGGTTAGAACTGGTCCATGAAAACGACATTAACACCATATATATATATATATATATATATATATATATATATATAAGGTACACGTAAGTATTTCTTTTTGTCAGCGGATGCTGCAACCCGCAAGCTGCGGAAACAAGAGGGACCAGTTAGTTCAATGGTGGATGGACCAGTTTCAAGGACGCGAGACTATTCGACCATATATAACACCCCGTAGATTGTACAGGACAATTATTACCCTGAAATGACCCGTAAAGGTCAACCTGGTACTCCTTCAACGAAAACCGATGAAAAGAGTTAAAAGCTGTTTTGTTGGATCTAATATTCATTTTGTTATTACAGCTTTCGTATATCCCTTTTTGTAAGCGATTGTTATATTAGATCATTCTTTTCTTCAAATCTCATTCTATACTTGACAATTGAATAAATCAAAATCATGAATAAAACTTTTAACCACGTTAGAGATTTATATTTAATTTTCGTTAAATCTTAACTCGTCATTTACGTGTAGATGATAGATATAAATGTATTCGTTAAATCGTCCTAATATTTTCGAAGATATTAGTTTGCCGTAAAAAAAGACTGAAACAAAAGAACGAACGGACGGTCAGAAACGATCGGAACGGTGAAAGTTTTCTAATATGAAAGAACTATAGTCAAAGAGAATGATCGTTGAACATTATCCGACATCACGAGTCTCGTTCGTCCGTGAAAGCCCTTTTGTGTCCGAGGGCTAGTTCGGATCTCAATTAACTCATCAGCTACCGAATGGCTCCCGCGCTTGAGTTACCATGAGACCTTCAACTAAAAAAATAAAAAAAAAAAAGTAAAAGAGTACTACACGAAATCTAAAAGAAACGAATGAACGAAACGAAACGAAACGAAATGAAACGAGAAGAAGGAAATAAGAATTGAAGAGAAATAAAGAAGATGAAGATGAAGAAGAAGAAGAGGAGGAGGAGGAGGAGAAGGAGAGAATAAAAAAAAACAGAGAGAAGAAAAGAAAAAAAACATTAACCGACCAAAAGTCTATCCCCGAAACCGCTTAATTAATTCGGATTTATCCGAGGCATGACGGGGCCGGATTTTAATTCAATTCCGTCTTTTGTGCCACGTTCTCTTTCCTTCTCTACTCGTTCAGTAGGATAGAATGAGTAAGAGAAAGATCAAATGGAAAAAAAGAAAAAGAAAGAAAGAAATGAAAGAAATGAAAGAAAAGAAAGGAGTTTCTCGGTTCTCCATTCGTGCAACGCACGAATTTCGCCGACGCGACACCTTCGCCATTTTATAATACCTCTCTGATGATTTTTATTCTCGCAATTAAGTAATACACGTTGAAGAACAATGAAATAATAAACGCTTTTTTTTTTCTTCTTCTTCTTCTTCTTCGGCTAGAAACCCTGTAAAAAATTTTTTTTTTTCTCGAATACTCGAAGTTCATTTAAGAAAAAAAGAAAAAAATATATATATATATACGATATATACAATGGTGGAAGTTAATTTTAAAAAATACGTAACAGGAAGTTAGTTAAACGAAACGATGTAGGAAGAATTTCTTTTTTTTTTTTCTTAAACGAGTATAATTCTCATTACATACGAAATAATATTGTGTATATGTGTGTCTTCTTTTTTTTATGTTAATCTCTAACCTTTCACATCTCTTCCAAAGGCTTCCCATATAATATATACTCCTTTAGAGTTAATCCCTTAGGTAATAAATATATTCGAAACTTTCGCGTAATTGGTGAATTCAAACGAATCAACAAATTATGCAAAACATCGTCATTTTCGTATTAAAGCGATGAGTGGTGATTGAACTGTCAGAGTCGTCAACGAGCAATAGAAATATCTCTCTCTCTCTCTCTCTTATACACTCTTTATAGTTCATGGGGTTTTATGACGTGCCTACTCATGCCTATTTTTTTTTTTCTACTACTATCTTCTTCTCCGTACACCACGCTCTATAAATTAAAAATGAAAAAGAAATAAATGAAATAAAAATATACACATATATATAGTATTCATTGGCAAGAACTACGATCCACTTCGATGACGATGAAAGATAAAAAAGAAAAAAGAAAAACAAAATATATATATATATAAAAAAAAGAAAAAATAATCACACGTATATAGGATTACAGTTAGTCTCAATGTAGTTAAGCAGCAAAAGTTTTCTCTGCTTGCAATCGTATGGGGCACGTTTTAAGTGGACATTCCGATGAATATATTGCATCCTCCTTCTTGAATAAAACTTGAATTACTACCGTTTGACGTATGCGTGAAATAAAAAGAAAAAAAAAGAAGAAAAAAAAAGTGTGTGAATGTGAATGTGTGTGCATGTGTGTGTATGAGAAAGAGAGAGAGAGAGAGAGAAATCGTCTCCCATGTCAGGTGGTCGGCGTTCTCGTTCCCGTCCATCCGTCCATCCATCCGTCCATCCATCCGTCCGTCCGTTCGTTCGTTCATTCGTTCATTCGTTCGTCCGTTTCTACGAGTCACACCTTGCAGGAAACACTTCAGGCTTAATTGCTCCTTCAGGACCCTCCCCCAGAAGCACCTCGTGAAGCGCAGAATATCGGCTCGAAGGTTAAGGATATATCCAAACCAGTTCTCAATACTCTTTTCACCTGCACCCGAAGAAGATACGAAGACTCATGAAGAAACAAAATAAAAAAAAAGAGAAAATAAAATAAAATAAAATAAAAGAAAATAATAAAGATACAGAAAAAAATAATCGAAACGAAATCGGCAATTATTTAACGATACCCATTAATCGAATTTCCTTTTTTAATATCAATGTTATCTTTAACCCTTTTGAATCAGGAAAATGTTTTAAAATAAAGAATTACCCCACGTGTATATCGTACAGAAAAAATTGATTTAAAAATTGAACTAAATTGGTTTAGTTTTTTTTTTTATATATATATATAAAAACATAAAGAGAAATAATAATTCAATAAAGTTTTTTCGTGAGACTCGGATAGTGTCCCACCATGTATTTTATGGTAAATCAAATTAATTGGGATAGTTTTAATAACGCTGTACTTCAAAGAATTAAAAACGTTATTAATAAAATTCTATATATATATATATATATATATACTTAAGTTCTTTTCTATTCCATCTCCCCCGTCGTTCTGTTATGGGGAAACAATGTCGATATTATATTATAGAAATAGAGAAAGAAGAGATTGATTCGAATCACGATAGACGTAGCACGTGACAAGCCATGGGAATTAATCCGTGCCCTTCAGGAAGATTACGGATTTTCGGCAAAAGTAAGGATTTCCGGGAAAGGGAGTAAGCGTTGCAACGCAAAAGCAGCAATCTCGTCAAGTGTTTGCTCTGTTTCAAACAACCTCCTCCTTCTCCACCTCCACCTCCTCTTCCTCCTCCTCCTTCTTCTTCTTCTTCTACTTTCTTCACTCTAGTTCAAGCAATTCCTTTGCGATCCAGAAGGTTTCCTAGTCCTTTTTTCTTCTCTCTCTCTCTCTCTTTCTATTTTTCGAAATGGTTTCTCCACCATGAAAAGATCTACCCTTTATCCCAATGGATACTTTCCACGGCCAGATTCGTTCGTTCGGGGGAAAATTTCGCAAAAATCGCCCTAGGGGTGTAAGTAACTGACGTGAACGTACGTACCACCACTGTTTGCCACCTACGCTTTCTCTTTCTTTCTATCTCTATCTCTATCTCTCTCTCTCTTTTTCTAGGTTCGAGTATTGTTGAATCACAGCCAGCATCGTCGAGGAACAAATAAAAGGGGTTTTATTGTATTTGCGCGGAGAGGCTTCGAGCAACTAACAGAACTGGTGTTATACCACTACCCTAACTACTAAAGGTTATCTACCATTTTAACATGAAGTTCTTGATTATTCAATGTTACTGTTATTTAAATATATTACACTAGCGACGATTATTATCTCGATGGTGTAACGTAAAAAGAGAGAAAGAGAGAGAAAAAAAAGAAAAAAAAGAACCAAGGAAAGGAGTTAAACATATTCGATTAAAGGAAAACAAAAATTCTGTATATTTCTATAAAAGTACGATTACGTTTAGCAACGTTATGCGAGAATACTGATATAAACGTTAAAGAAGACAGACCACTATAGAAATATTAAGGGATGAACCAAAAGTTCATCATAATAATAAAAAGTAAATTTTACACAAAAAGAAAAAACCACACACAACCCATTATGCATTATGCAATTACAAAGTATAATTGCAATGCAATAAACGATACGAACTTTTACTTCACTCTAATATAATATAATAGATATATCATTCCTATCATTTTTTCAAATCCATATTAGATTGGTGGCGAAGTGGGGAAGAGGAGAAGGAGGAGAGATTTATATAAATATGACTTTTCTGCGTGATACAAACTATCGTTAAGACTTTATTATGTAATCGTCACATCAAGTACCACGAGAGTGTTATCAAAATCAAAGTCTAATTACGGCCAACCGATAATCCACCCTTGCTTGCCACAAGAAAGAGAAAGAGAATTACAAATAGAAAGAGAAAGATGATAAAGAGAGAGAGAGAGAGAGAGAGAGAGAGAGAGAGAGAGAGTAAGGTAAGCGAACAAGGTGAGTAAGATAAATGAAATCCCGGCTGTAGGAGCTTTATTCCTTGTAATCGGCCATCTCCTTATTCCCTCAACGATCGACTCTCTCTCTCTCTCTCTCTCTCTCTCTCTCTCTCTCTCTCATTCTCTCATTCTCTCTCTTTCCTTTTAACTCTCTAGCATGGCGATAGCGCTATCACCTAACACCGTCAGTGCGGCGTGAGTAACGCCCGTCGTATTAACGTTTCACACGACGTAATGGTTACCGAGTACAACAGAAAGGGAAAGAGACAGAAAGAGAGAGAGTGAGAGAGACAGATCGAACTATAGTAGAGAACCCACACAGGATTTGAAACGAACCACCCAACGAACGAACGAACGAGGTAGTTGCCCAGGTCTGATGGTGCCCAGAGTCACAGAGTATAGCACCAGAAACGAGCCACCCACCATGCCTTGTGATTACGTGAGAGACTCCACCAGCACCCCTTTTTGCCCCCCATAGGGTGACCCTCTCTCTCTCTCTCTCTCTCTTTCTCTTTCTATCTGAACAACCAGAGAGAGAGAGTAACTGAGACAGAATGAGAATGAGGGAGAGAGAAGTAGCAGCAGCAGCATAGCCTCTCATTAGTACTCGCGTGGCACGAAACGAAATAAGGGTATATCGCCAGTCGGGAAAATTGTAAGTGTCGTGAGATCAAAGGACAAGCCAGTAACGCGATATCGGCCGAGCCGCATGATAGGGCGAGACTTTGTTGGGTTCTATACTTTACTTTACTTTACTTTACTTTACTCTACTCTCATTCACTTTCTAAAACCACCCCTTTCCATCTCTTCCATCCCCTCCACCCCACCATCTCTTTCATCGATCCTACATCCTACTTCTTCCTTTACTTTACTTTACTTTACTTTACTTTCATTCCTTCTCCACTGTCGATGTCTTCTATAAACCCTCCTCTAAAACGTTCTATGAACACGACGACTACCTCCTTCCTTCTCATAAACTGCCACCTAGCTAAGGAAATACAGTTGCTTAGGGAAGGTGTCAACTGCAGCTACACCAATAACAGACGCGCTACGCGGTGCCATGTACCAACGATTACTAACACCACTGGTTAGAAACGAGATTTCAAAGAGGATGCTTGATCAGAAAAGAGAGAGAGAGAGAGAGAGAGAGAGTAAAATTGCGCACGCGTGATTTCCTAGTAAAAGAGAAAGAGAGAGATAGAATGTTAAAAGACGAATGTGTTTCCTTCGCTTTGATCGATTCCAACATAAATTGGAACTGTTTTTACTTTCGTAAGATTACCCCTTTTGATTTATTTCCTTAATAATCATTCTTATTATATCACTGATTTCTTTATTATAATTTTCCTATTCCAATTTGTTTTTTTCTTTTTTATAATACAATCGATTATTATTTTCCTTTACAATAGAAACGAACTCTTTTAACTAAAGAATAAAAAAAGGTCGCGTACGTCATTGTTAAGAGAACGATAATCACGATCACGATAATATATTATACATATATAAAAAAAACTGATGTGTGTACTTATGTATGCACGTAAGAAGTTATACTTCTTTATCGTATACCAAAACGAATATAACCTCAAAAATTATTTCAATTTGCCCGCGCATCGTAAATATCGACAACTTC
>NW_014569779.1:186690-197567 GCF_001313835.1 Polistes canadensis
ATCCTAACTTCACTTTCCAAAATGCGCTAAAAGAAGTATAACTTCAAAAATATATATATATATAATAATACATAATAATATAATATACAAATATAATAATACAATATATATATACAATATATATATACGAGTAATTATTTCTACCTGCATTCTCGAGGATGCATTTATCGATGCAGTAGATCTTATAATATATCCTTCGTCACATGTCGAATAAATCGATGAATGTGCAAACGGTGTCCCAATACATTTAAATTTGCGATCGTTCATCGAACCACCCACCCACCTCCACCTGCCATTCCGCCCCTACTTCACTCCTAACCCGCTTACCCCTCTCCGTACGCTTGAACAAATCCTTCTCATCGTTTTCTTCAACGAAAAAGAAGAAGAAGAAGAAGAGAGTACTGCGAAACCGCTATCGATACGAGAATCAATGTGCCCATCATGGCCGGTGGTTAGTTGCATATCGAGTGTATGCAACGTCTATGCACTGGATCGAAGAAAAAGGATGGACGGACGGACGGATATGGACGAGGATGGGATGGATGAGAAGAAAAAGAAAAAGAATAAGAATAAAAAAAACAGCAAGAAGGAGTAGGGAAGCCGTTAACATGCCGTACACATTACATCGGACTAGTTACCGCTATCACCTTCGAAGGCAACCAATCATCTTCCACGCCATTAACTCACGTAAAATCAAGGCTTCTGAGAGACTTTGATATCATGATACTTTACTGTCCCCTTTCCCCCTTCCCTTCGAAACGATGAACGTTATAGAAGACATTAACATCGTGTAATTGCAGAGGGAAAAAAAAAGGAACAAATTGTAATTGTAGATGAATAAAATAGGAATAGAAAAATTATATAGATGTCTTATTATTAAAAGAAAAATTTTCAATCTTTCTGCTATTGGAGTGATGATCAAATGTAATTTCGTGTTTATCGTGCGAAAGGGATGCAAATTTTTGAAAAATTTTCCTCAAGATTTTGTCATTACTTACACGAAACAAATGGAAGTAATAAGTACATATATATATAGTAGAAATGTATTACGCATAAAAGGGCTGAAAAGTTCTGAGTTTAACATGTAAAAGCAATTGTACGGAATAAGAAAACAAAAAGAGAGCCTCGGAGTCCAAAGGGGTTAATTCGTATTATGGTAATTTGGTTTTCCATACTACTGAAATAAATCATACGGTAGAGACGTTCTTATAGTACTGGTGGTTAGAAACCCTTCACCGCAATTACTACTGTCTATCTATCTATCTATCTATTTATCTTTTTATCTTTCTCTATCTACTTGTAATAACTACGTACAGATAGAACACGTGTAATACATCCAAACTACTTCGAGAAACTTATAACCACCGTCGTCGTAGTTGCTTAACACACCGGACACCAAGTTTAAATTACAAAAAGACTCTAAATATATATATATATATATATATATATAAATACTTTCTCGAGTAGGATTTGTTTTAACTTATTGTCGAAGAGAAGTTATGCTCGAAGCAGCAACCAACCAACCAACCAACTTCCTACACCTAACACCCCAGAAACCCCCTGCCACCCCTTCCCCACCTACCAAACCCTCGTTCTGAATCCTTTGACTTATCCAGTTGGTTTGTTCGTTGGTTGGTTGGTTGGTTGGTCTGCCACCTATATCATCGAAGAGAATTTTGCCCGGAACACATCTGAAGTGCCTTTCGAAGGGCTCGGAACCACACGATAGGACCCCGCGATAGGATCGAGCTGCCGTGCTTCCTGCGACGTTATTTACGATCGATAATTAGCGGTATCTATCGCTGCCGGCGCCCAAGTTCGTTTTCCACTCCGCCCAGAACTGGCCAATGATATACCATTGAACGCATGTTCACCCTGCAGTGCCACAGCTAGCACACTACTACTCTAACCCGTTGCCAACTTAAGAATTTCGTCGCCGGGTCTGTCTATCGATTTTTATTCCCACCCACTAAACCACCTATTCACCCTCCGACCCACCCCACCCCACCCCACCCTCCTTCTTCCACCACTACCACCACCAACACCATCGTTACAACTACTACTACCATTGGCATCATTCACCTCTTTCCTACCTTTCCCTACGTTTTTTCCGAATATTTTCTTTATTTTGTTTTTTTCCAAATGTACAAATAATTGAAGGAATTTGTAAAAGTTTGGATTTTTAAGTAAGTGAGTTTAAGTAAGTTTTTTTTATAGTAAGTGAGGATCATTGAAATGTATGTATTTTTTAATACAGTTTAGTACAGTTACTTTCTCGCTTACGAATAGATAGTTAATCAAAATTATAAAATTGTTTATTTAGATCATCGAATAGATTAAGAAAAAAAGATAAATCTTTGGGACAAACGTCCCACTTTAATTTCCCATTTGTATTTTTATGTTCGTCTTTTAATGATAGTTCCCTTGCAACATTTCCCATAGCGCATTACTTTCGGAAACCTTTGAGAAAGATTAATTAATTAAGTTAATGGTAGGTAAGAACGAAGGAAATCCGTAAATTGTAGTTCGAATGAATACCACCGTAGTAGCTACCGACCACAAATGATGATAAAAAGAAAGAAAAAAAAAAGATAAAACAAATTGGAAAGAAACAAACGACTTTAGGAGATAAATGACGAGTGGTAATATAAAAGGTGTGAACCAATAATATACACACACGCGTTCGTAATTCAATTTTAATTAATAACAGTTAACTTACGAGCACACCTGGAACGGTTAATTATAATTTTGTCAACTGAAACTTATCGAGAGATCTCAACGCATCAAAAAAACATCGATCAAATAAAAGAGAAAGAGAGAGAGAGAGATCACATTGATAATTTATAATAAATTCTTAAATGATCGATCTCGAGTAATGTATATATACGATCGCATATTTTTCAGATTTAACTTTTAATCGTACGACGACGAATTAACACTCGACAAATGATCCACAACGATAATTTATGAACGATTATAATAAAAAATTGTTTTGCTAGTTAAACAAAATAATTGATCATACTTTTAATACAAATTTCTTTGCAAAAGAAAAGAAAGTAACTTGGCTCGTATTACTTTTACAAAATACAATTCGAAAATGAAGAAACATATGAAATTAAATCAAAAAAAGATAAAATATTTTTTTATTTTTTCTCTTCGTTGCACACACGTAAATGAATGCATCATATTAAATTATTATATAATTTGATTACATAAACTTATATAAATAATTAAATAAAAATAAATGGAAAAACATAATATAGAGAAAGAAATTTTGCGTTTTTTAAAATAAATCCATAATGATATTTTTGGTAAAACACATTATACTAACACCCGATAATGGTGGTAATAATGATTATGATAGTGGTGGTCAGTTCCATGGTTCTTCGACTGCTAATGACATACGGTGTAGAACAGTGGTGTAAACACATTTACGCGCTCGCTAACGGAACGAAGTCGAGAACTCAGGACGGAAACGGAAGTGCCTGTCATAGCTGGATACATAAACACGTAGCACTATTATATATTCACGCAACGTGTGCCGCGAATAATCTCTTAGTCGTCTTGTATTTCCTATGGAGATGCCTGAACAAATACGAACTCTCTCGTGTTGAGAGAGAGAGAGAGAGAGAGAGAAAGATTTGTATGATGAACATTTCGCAACAGAAAAATTGCTTCCTACGAGAAACTCAATCTTATTCGTTAAAAAATAATCTATAAATTCTCTACATATTCTATATATATATAACATTGTTGTTAGTTCAAAAAAATTAGTTTTAGTTTTAGTTTTGTTCTAAAGTTGAAATATATTGAGATAGAATATATAAGAGTTGTTTGTTGAATATTTGTAAAAAGAAAAGTTGTATCGGAAACCTCTCCAAACCCGAAAGGGACGGAGTATAAATAAATAAAAAAATAATATATATATATAACATTTTATATAGATATTACACATTTATATATCTTTCCATACGTAGATATTTTATTTATTTATCTTTTGTAAAGAATATATTTCAGAATATGGATGTGATACAACCGAAAAATAAAGAATAATTCTGTTAGTAAAAATAAATAAAAAATAATGTGGTTTAACGTGTATTTTTTCATTTGAAAAACAAGAATAATTGTATTTAGAAATTTTACATTTAAATATCCTTTGATAATGTTATCACGAGAATTATGATATACAAGAAATTGTGATTCATTAATGCACTAGTATTAAATGAGATTAAATAAATTGAATTTTGTTCTACCTGGATGGTTGAAATTTAGAAATATTTATCTGTAATAAGATAACTGAGCTGTGATGTATCACCATCGACCAACGAAAACAAACTAAACTAATATTTTAATCTACACGAGGCTGTTAGAGAAAGAAAATGTTTTGTTTATATGTTTTATTAGAAAAATAATTCAATTTACGCGTAAGTATTTCTACAAACTTATAAACACGATTGTCTCTCGATAATGGAATCACAAATGAAAGTATTTTTTTATGTAATCTTTGTTTTTCAACTTATGTTTACAACATGTGCTGAATATATTATTACATTACCAAAGTCATGCACCACATTGAAGTACCATTGTATTACCTAATTAATGTATAATCAATATTTTATACAGTGTACAAAAAGTAAGGATTTTTTTATCATTCGAAATGATGCACGATTTCTCTGCCTCAAATTCTGTACAATAAAAATATATATATATATATATATATTATATTACATTATATTAAATAAATAATTGTTAAATATCATATTTAAGTGTCAATTAATTATGACACTTTATTTTATAATATAAATAATTATAATATTATGAGTAAATCTCGTAAAAATGAAATTTGACAAGTTCTTTTTTTCTTTTTGACTTATCGTTAAGTCCGATGTTTTACAATATTATTCTCAAATAATATGATAAATATAATCTATGTAAATGAGAGACTTAATTGATGTTAATTCAATTTTCGCAAGAATGGTTTTTTCTTTTTCTATATTTTTTTTTAAATTTATCACAAAAAAGTCAGGAAATAAAGTAGCCGGGAGCAGCAGAACAACCGTAGGAAGAAGAACTCGTATTAACCAGGGCCGTATCTGTGCCATGTGGTCAGCAGGGCTCTCGGCAATATTTATGCCATAGTAACTGTCCGCCTACCGACGCGAAAGGGGTTCCTAAACGCATCAATTTCACGCGACGGCGCGAAAAGGGCGTGAATATTTGAAACGGATATCCATCTTCGGTTACTTTGTTATTTAGCCGACGCGATCGCGGAAAGGTACAGCATCCCCCTTTTGCATATATTTCTTTTCTTTTCTTTTTTTTCCACCTTCTTTCTCTTTTTCTTTGCCTTTATTTTTGTCGTTTCTTTTTCTTTTTATTCATTTTATTTCTTTTTCGTAAATTTCTCATGTTTGTTCTCGCTTCGATGTACACGACCTCCTCGTTACGTAGATACGAGATCAGGAAACATACTTTGCACGTACATTTAAGATCGAAAAGATATGCTCGAGATATTTAATTAACTCCCTACAACACCATTCCTTTATTTATTTCGTGTCTATAAAAATAAATTATGCTAATGTTATTTGAGAGAGAAAGAGAGAGAAGTCATCATTACAGGAATCAAATAATAAAATTAATACGATATTAGTCTTATAATTAAAATAACATATAGTGTATGTTTATAATTTTGTTATGTTATTTATATTCGAAGAAATTATACTGAACAAACATTTCTAATATAAAAATAACGAATTAATATTGCAACAACGAAATGAAGTCTATAATTTTTAAATAAATAATATCTAAATTAATATAATATTAATCTTGTGTAATATAAGAAAAACATATAGTGTATGTGTATAATTGTGTTATGTTATTTATATTCGAAGAAATTATACTCAACAAACATTTCTAATGTAAAATAACGAATTAATATTGCAGCCACAAAATGAAGTCTAATTTTTAAATAAATAATATCTAAATTAATATAATATTAATCTTGTGTAATATAAAAAAAACATATAGTGTATGTGTATAATTGTGTTATGTTATTTATATTCGAAGAAACTATACTCAACAAAATTTCTAATATAAAATAACGAATTAATATTGCAACAACGAATTAAAATTTTATTTTGAAAATAACTTATTAATAATTCCTAAATTAATAAGATATTAGTCTTGTAATAAAAAAAACATATAGTGCATGTGTATAATTGTATTATGTTATTTATATTCGAAGAAATTATACTCAACAAACATTTCTAATATAAAAATAACGAATAAATATTGCGAGCAAACGTAAATCTAAATTAAATGCTTTAACAATTTGAACAATACATATACATATATAATATATAGGTGTTCTATTCTTTGACGATATAGAAGTAGATATCCCATATAGAAACGGGCACGCGAAACGGTTATCGAGAGGCATATTCCGTCGGGTTTGAACTGGTAGAAATCGATTCGTACATAGATTACGCTTTAGAAGGCATGAATTTGCCTCACGGACGATTTGTTTTCTATTCACGGACAATTTGACGAGACTGCCACGGCAGCAACCAACGACTGGCAACGACAACGACAACTACAACGACGACAACGACAACGGCACACACCGCTTTGTTCGCAATTCGGTATAATGTCGCATGTATTTGGATCACGTTCCACGATACGTCAATATAAAGGAGTTACTCGGTGGGTCTCTGCATACCAATTCAGGGGCGGAGCAGCTTGTTATCCTAAATACACGAAATCCTTTGGAGACGTTCGGTCTGCCTCCTCCTCACCCTTCCACCCTTTTCGAATCCCCACCCCCATTACATTCTGCACCTCATTCCTACCTCCTCCTCCTCCTCCTCCTTCTTCTTCTTCTTCTTCTGCTTCTTCTGCTTCTTCTTCCTGTTCTTCCCTATATCCCCCCACTACCACTACCACCACCATCACCACTACTACCATACTATTCCTTTCCAACCTCCTTTCACTGTACCATCCTTCCTTACGTCCTGGATAATGCTAGACAAATTGACGATTCAATCGAATCCTAAAGGATACACCGCCACCGTCAGCCAAAGGATCAATTTAAGCATATTATGGAAATCGATCGAGTAGTCCGACCCATAAAGTTCATTCGAATCTCATCCCGTACGTTTCACGAAGTCGGAAAGACTGGGCGTGAGTTTTCATAAGTTCGGAACGAACATGACTTTTGTTCAACGACGACGACGACTTAACTATGCGCTTATTCTTCCCGTTTATCGATTATTTCGCAATGAAAATTAATCGATATAATAATAATAATGAGACATTTAAATGAAAATAGGGTTTGGTAGAAAAAGAAGTAAGAGAAAAGATAGATATCCGGTGGCAAAAAAAAAAGAAAAGGAAAAGAACAGAAAAATGCGAAAAAGTAATTTTAATATTTCTACTACGAGGGTTACTTTATTCTCTTCTAGTGATCTTCTTTCTGAATTGTCGGTGATACTACATCGGGATTGGTGGGTGGGGGGGTAGTAAAAAGGGAGATGATGAATATAGAAAGTAAATGAAGATAGCGTTTCCTACGACGACCCATCTAATTTTGTACGGCGATCAAAACTCGTCTTGGAATATCGACGAGTCGGCAAAGAAGATAAAACATAAAAAAAAAAGAAAAAGGAAGAAGAAGAAACGAGGGGTGGCGATTGGGTAGTGGTGGTGAAAAGGAACAAGAAGAAAAGAAGAAGAAAAAGGGTCTTCTGGATGTAAAACAAACGAGTTGAAAGGTAACTCGCGGGAGCCAGTGAAAAGAGATTTCACTTTTTATTTCGTCCCTTTTCTTTTTTTATATCTTTTTCCATCGTTCCTTCCTTCTATTCCTTCCTTCCTTCTTTATTTCTCTTTCTCTTTCTCTCAATCGAGTTGAAAGATGGCGTAAGGGAGAAAAAGGGTAGAGATTGGAGGACAGGAAAGAGGAACTTCATTCGAGGCCCTTTTTTTTTTCTTTTTTTTTACATTGACTCTGCTGTTGCTTCTGCTTCTGCTTTTGCTACTGCTCGTTCGTCTCTTCGTGTCGTTGGAAAGGGGAAGGAAGGGTGAGAAGAACCGACGACCGGGAAAAAAGGAAAGAAAGAAAGAGAGAGAGAGAGAGAGAGAGAGAGATGGTTCGACTATAAAATATTTGCTTTGGTAATGAGGCCATGGTTGAGCGCAACGAAGTGCAGCCCCTTACCCTTGAGAACCTATGACTCGAAGGGATACGAAGTGCAAATAAGAGTTTACGAAAAATCCGAATTATCTTCTGTGCCATCTTAGAAAATTCCCCAACGCGTTCGATGATCTTATTCTAGAATATATATATAATACCCCCCCCCCCGATATGGGATTTGGATAAATACAGTTTAAACCCCATATGTTTCTTTCATCTTAAATTAAACAAACAATTTTATTGTAAAAGTAATACGATTATCCTATCGAATATAAATAAGCAAACAACAATTAATTGGAAATTAATTTAATGATATATTACTTAGACTTATTTGTTTAAAGGTAAAATACCATACCAAAATAATATTGATAATAATAATAATTTTTTTAGCATTTTCTCTCGTCCAAAATAATAATTTTTACTGATAAAATTTCATAGGGAATTTCATAACTTTTGTTTTGTTGAGGGCTTTTAAATAATAACGATCAAACTAACGAAGTTTTAGATGTATTGTGTTTTAGAATATTATAAAAAGAAATGTATGTTGAAATTAAATAAAAAAGACGCTGAGCTTTGATGATTAAGTTGCTGAAGAAGTCCCAATAAAGGGACGAGACGTCCAACTCAATCAAATTAAGTTCTACTTCTTTTCATGTCCAAGTTCCCTATGAAATTTTATCATTAAAAATAATAATAATATTAATCTAAATCATCCGTAAAAGGGTTTAATCCTATATATATACAAATAAAGACTATGGTCGAATAGAAAGGCTTCATGTCCGATTAAAATCTAAAAGGGCCGAATCATAATTATTATTTACACGTTTAGCATGGAATCGATCTGCTGGCCAGACAAACAGGAAAAGAAAGAGAAGGGCACTCTTTCTCTCTCTCTCTCTCTCTCTCTCTCTCTCTCTTTCTTTCTTATGGCCACCTAGAGATTCGATGCTGAAAAGGAACTCGAACGAGATCGAGAACTGTGGTAACGCGTTAACGCCACAATGCCGTAACGAGCTAATCACGATATCAAATTCTTTGCCTGTCAGCGCGGCATTTCGATGCTAAGATATCCGGGCGTTGTGCCAGCAGGGGGTCCGACTGCTAAGAAAAACGTTGGATGACCGATTATGATGAAGCGATTCTACGCGTTATGGACCGCGAAGAAGGGAACGATCAAGGAGTGGGACTTTAACTGCAGAACAGAAAGAGAGAGAGAGAGATAAAAACGATCCTGACATCCCTTCGAGCGAACCACCACGGATAATTGAAACACGCAATCTCGTACTTACGATAATGCGTTAACTCTAATACACATGTGTGTGTGGGTGTGTGTATATATATATAAAATAAAAATCCGATGAGAAAGAAAGAATAAGAGAGAAGGACTAGAACCTTCAACCTATGTGTCATATCATTTTTAATTATCATCTTTCTCTCATATCTCTCATTAATTTTTCAAGAATGCAATTCGTATGTTTTTACATCTCGACGATACAACGAGTTAATTATCAAGAATCTTATGATGTACCTATATACTGTAGATGAATTAAAACAAAACTTAAAAGTAATCGTGAATAATACAATACAAGTAACAGTAAAATAATTCGATGACTTTAACACCGAATACCAAATATAGAAAAGACTATACGTGTGTTAAGAATCAAAAAAAAAGAAAAAAAGAAAAAGGATAAAAAGATTCTTCATCTTCTGTCTCCACTGACAAATTCGTGACAACCCTTCGATTATCCATTACAAGGCAGTCTTCCTTCTTTCCATCGTCCGAAGGAGGATAGGAGGGATCAGGTAAGTGTGCCCCAAGCACACCAAGGTGCCCCGACTACGTGTCAGATCAATCATACTGGGCATCGAGACGCCCCACTGTGATACAGGACAACTTACCCCGCAATCCGTTTCCTCTCTCTCTCTCTCTCTCTCTCTCTCTCTCATTCTTTTTTTTTCTCTTTCGTTCATCTCTAGAGACTGCTGGTGCTGGTGCTATTGCACAGAAAAAGAACGTTCACTGGTTCTTTCTCTGTTCACTCCACCTCTCCTAGCCCTAGCACCTCGTCGTCGACCTATCCCGAAGACTCCAGCTGGTACCCACGTTCGATATGTTACAATAAAAGCACTATCTTAGTCGTCGACACGTGATGACTCTATCGTACCAGCCGACCAGCTTGGCCTTTTCTCAGAATCACGATCTCTCTCTTTCTCTTTCTTTCTTTCTCTCTTACTCCAGAGTCCAGTATTCGCTAGTCATCGTTGAAACGTCGTCGGCATGTTTCCTTGCCATCCCCTTCTCCTTCTACAATCTCTCTCGACGATAGCAACTACGGCCAATCTCTCCTCTCTCTTCCCTTTCTCTCTCTCTGTCTTTCTTGCCCTTATTCTCTCGAGGGCGACAACCCCTTCCTTCCTTGCTTCAAAGAAAATTTTCTTTCAAAATGGCGTCAATATATTTGTATCCTAAATCTATACGAAATTGATCCTATAAATTTGTCTACAATGTTTCTCTCTCTTTCTTTCTTTCAATTCAAACGTTTTCAAGATCTCAAAGTAAATTATAGAAATAAATTTATATAGATTGCAACTGGATAATGTCTTCGTTACATTATCTATATAGATTCTAACCAAACCAATCTATTTATATCCCTCCCCCTTTTCCTTCATTATTATTATTATTATT
>NW_014569779.1:198182-217916 GCF_001313835.1 Polistes canadensis
AAAAAAATGATCAACTATTCGAATCGCAAGGAAGCTTAAATCATAGATACAACTTGGATAAAATAGAGATGAATTTTTGACAAAAGCGTACAACACCAACGCGATACACAAAGCCATTGTGTAACATTATTACAAGCTCGTAGTACATTCCTATTAGATACTTATCGGATCAACGAGATAGAATGAGAATGAGAATGGGAATGAGAGAGAGAGAGAGGGAGAGACGCGACGGAACGCGTTAGGAGGAACAACTTTACTATTATGTTTAAAAACGACCGATAGTTCTTCACCGTTTTAACCCTCCATTTCTGTTTCTGCTGCACGTGACCGAGATTACAGGGTGTGTGCACACCCCAGCCCACCCCGTCACCCTTACCCTCGACTCGAGAGAGTCGAGTCTGAAAGATTATTTAAATAAGTCCTACCCTAAGTAAGATTCTTGCCTTTTTCCCTTTAGCTAGAAAATTATCCTCCTCCTAACCATCCCTTCCCCCACCCCCACTACTCACCCCAACCCCCGAACCCCCCAAAAGAGACGAGTGCTTTGTTTCGTCGATCGCCTTTCTACGAATACTACTTCTTCTTCTTCTTCCCCCTTGTTCTCAATAATTATACAGTGTTTAAATTCATCAAGACGATTCGTAAAGAAAAGAAAGGGAAGAAAACGAAAAGAAAATGAAAAAAAGGAACTGGTGGTAAAGAGAGAAGAGAAAAAAAAAACTATATCGACTGACAAAGTTCTATCTTTATCGCTTATTTTAAAATACTCGATAGGATCGATGATGCATCCATCATCGATATGATTACGCATGCCAACGAAATTTATTTCCGATTGACCTCGATCTAAATACAAATTTCTCATACCCTCTTAGAAACTATATTAGGATGCCGACGTAACGCGTAGACTGAATTCGACGAATCTAAATGACCGAAAAAATAAATGATTCATTCTATCGTCAATTATAACCATCATTGATAAAAGTCACATCACAATAAAACCACTCTGACGCGCTTGTATTATATACATATTATATTTCAACGTTTCAACTCTTCTCTCTTTATCTTCTTCTTCTTCATTCTATTTCTTTCACTATCTCTGTTTAAAGTTATCTCATTTAAAACTAGAAGTAATTATAAAAAAAAAACTACATACCGAATCTTTGGCGTTATAATAAACGTAACACGTATTAAAATGTTAAAACACATTTATCGATCTTGAAGTTTATGCAAGAAATGTAATAATCGCGACCACAAGTTAACGAATAGACCATCAATTGTCGTAAATATTATTCCGTTCGGTCTTTTGTTATTTTCAAAAATATCTTGCGTGTTAAAAAGTTGTAAAAAAGATATACCAAGAGAGTAAGAGTAAGAAAGAGAAAGAGATAGAATATATAAACGAAGAGAGAATCCTTAATTCCCAAGGTAACCATACAGCCAGGTATGCAGCCAGGCAAGCAGGCAATGCTGATTTGCTTTGCGGTCGGCACTTGCAATTGCATCGGCCATGCAAGTGAGTCCCTGATGCGTCCTGCGGTCGAACGTCATCACCGTAGCTCACGCGTCCTGACGCAGCATGCACCTACCCTGCGGGACCTTCTAATATTCGAAATTGCTCGTCCTGGCATGTTTATTTGACGTCGGGGCTGCCGTAGTCTGCCCAACTACTTCCAATTTGCCGGCTGACATTTCTCACCTCTTTCTTATTCTTATATTCTTATTCTTACTTTTTACTTTCTTTTTATTCGCGTTCCCCGACATTCTGCTATGACGAGAAACGTTTGGTTTCGTTTCTTTTCTTTTATTTTTAGTTTAGGTTTTTTTACATCTTTTTTTCTTTTTTTCATTTTTTTTTCTTTTTTTTCTAACACGATGACGGACAAAGCGTGACCCTAGAGATTCGTGATAACGTTCAAATATTAGCAAGATCACTGTATCCTTATAAATTTCCAATCTACTATTACCGAGGATTAATTAAACTTATCGTTGAACGTCGAACTTACGATAAAGAAGAATTTAGCGACTATTTCTAATTCCTCGTACTCGAGTTAAGAAAAAACAAATCTAATTTTTAACGAAGAATATAATTGTAAGGAAAAATCATGAGAAAATATTCATAACTATACGTCGTCATTTATTCGGACGATTTTATATCATCGATTAAACGCGAATTAAATTTGTTAAAATATAATAACGCGAACGTAGAATATTAATAATTATTAATAAAAAAAAAAGATTTGTTTCTCGAGAGTAAAGAAAAATCATAAGGGATGTGGATGGTTTTAGGAAAAATTATAAACACGCGAATAGGGGTGAGTTGAGTATGAACCAATAGTTGTAAGATAAATATTTAAGTGTAGTAATAATAAGACATTGTAAAAAAACTTTGTAAGTTGTGCAATAAAAACCTGATTATATATAAACACGCGAATATATTTTTCTTCCATTCTCGGTGGATTGGAAAAAAAAAGAAAAATCATCAAAAGTCACCGCGATATAAAATTCGTTTTTTTTTTTTTAATACTACAATTATAATTACGTGTAAGAAGAAACGATCGCACAACTCATACACATATAATAATATAATATTTACGCGAGAAATCGTAAAGCTGCACCGCATAGTAATAAACATAATAATAATAATAATAGCAAGCAAGCAAGCGGTGCATTTTATGCGTTGACGCGTTGAACACTCGTGCGTTCATCTAAAAGTCCGTTGAAGAGATTAATCGGCTGATAAGTATGATGAAAGGGTTCACGTGATCGTTAATACGAGCTGTGATATTTGCGAAAGAATAACACGACGACGACGCGTTTTAATTATCCCCCGCCATCCCCAACCCCCTCGTTATTACCGTACTTAATTTGGATTGTTTTTTTTTTTGTTTTCTTTTTGTTTTCACGCAGTGGGTGAAAATGTAGCGAGGGGGAACAGAGGGACGAAGAGGATGGGAGGATTCATTGTTGTCTTTGTTTTAAAATGTTTCCTTTTCTCTCTGTCTTATTTGACGCTCATCTTTGCGTTCTAACACAATTTCTCTCTTTTTACAAAACAAATAAGCAAACCTTCCCGTCGAATTCGCGTCGTGGGTACGCTTTAAAAAATCCAGTTTTAAAATTGGCATCTCTCCAATGGCAACAACAGCACCGACGGCAGTAGAGACCTATCTAGCAAGCGAATGAACGAACCCGAGTGTATTCTCTATCTCTTTCTCTCTTTAGTTGTGTATCCAACGCGAACATAAAAAAAATAAAAAAAGGCCCTAGATCTCGCGTGAAGTGTATGTGTATGTGCATGTGTGTGTGCAAGAGCCGCAGTCAACAAAAATTGTTCGCGACTCGAAGTTGCACCCACTCGAAATCGAGTGGATTACCCTCCCCCGCTACACCCCCTTATGCTCCCTTCTCTTCCCTGATCCTCCTCTTCTCTTCCCCCGTTCACCCCTCGTCCCCATAGACACCCACACCCGTCCGTCCATCCGTAGCGATGCACTGATTTTAACTGCCCAATTTTTTTGCCTCATCCTTTCTTTTTTTTTTTTTATTTATTTTTTTTCCACCCGTTACAAAAATATTTTACCTCTCTCTCTCTCTCTCTCTCTCTCTCTCTCTCTCTCTCTCTCTCTTTCTATACCTCATCTATGAACAAACCCTCTATGAGATCGGGCAAACCCTCGGGATCAGAGATTTATCAACAAAATTTCGAGAATCTCGTTTTGAAATGATTCAAAGAAATAAAACAAAGGAGAAGAAGAAGATAAAGATTAAGAAAAAGATGATGATGATGATGATGATGATGATGAAGAAGAAGAAGGTGAAAAAAATGTTGTAAAAATAACAATAAAAAGAGAAGAGGAGGAGGAGAAGGAGGAGGAGGAGGGAGGGAAAAAGAAAGGAAGGACACTTCTCGTAATACATTTTTAATTCCAGCAGGGCCGATCGTTGGTGCCAAGGCTCGATATCACTGACGGATCTGTGACGAGATATCGCATAGGCAGATCTCGGTCGTTAAGCCTCGCGCTTTTTGCAAGATGACCAACGATCCCTATCAGTACAAATGAGCGCCATTTGCGCGTTCACCCCTTGTGTGGATAGACGAACCATAGAGTTTACTACCAACCACCACCACCACCACCGTTGGCCTGCTTGCTTGCTTGCTTGCTTGCTGAACTACCTGCCTATACTTTTTTTTCTCTCTCTTTTTTTTCTTTTTTTTTTTTCTTTTTTTTTTCTTTCTTTTTTCTTGTTTTTTCCCTTTCTCTTTTCGTCCTATGAGAAAGCACCTAGCACGTTCGGCACTGACCGCATTAGCGCAACGAATCGCGCCCCGTTTTTACATGAAAATCCTTATCTCCTACGCGGGGAGAATTAATAATGCAAGCATAAGCGATACTATCGCAAGGATAAAGAGAGTATTTTTGCTTTCGCCGAATAAGTCGATTTTTTCGTTCATCTAGGATAAAAAAAACACATACAAAAAGAAACAAGAATATTAAATGATATAGAAGTAGAGTAGAATAATTACATAGGAAATGGATTGAAATAACGATTTGAAGAAACTTATATCTGACGATTTCTCTTTAACTTTTAAGATAAAACAACGTAAAAAAATGATACAAGAAAAATACAATGAAATAAAAGTGATAGAATAATTACATAGACAAAGATAGAAAATAAAATGATTTGAAGATACTTATTTGCGAAACGATTTTTCTATACAATTTTTGGTTAATTATACAATCGTTAAACGATATTTTTATCATCTTTCTTTCTTTTTCTTTTTTGTACACGTAACGGTAAAAGCTAAGATAAATGTCGCTAATTGTTTGTCATGGTGGATTAAAGCCTATGAGAAACTAAAGACCGGAATCGGCACGCGAATAAGAATACACAATATATATATATATATATATATATTAACTGAGACCCCCTGACAATTTGCGCTTATTAATTCGAATTATCGCTGCCAAGTGGGTGTCCAACGGAGGATATTAAAACCTCTGACCTTTGCCAGGATGAGCTATACTAAAGTTAGTCGATTGCATTTATATATCCCCCATCTTTCGATCCTCTTCATATTCTTTTTATATAATCAACTATTATATATTGTATATTTATATCATAAATATATGCACATTTTTTTATATATATTTATAAATAATTGAAATAACTTACTATATCTGTATACTGTATATATGTATTCGTATTAACTGACGGCAGATACTGCAAAACTTTTCGAAAGGGGACTCCAACTTCTTCCCTTCATTTTAGAATCTGTTTCAACGTTGATACTGCACAAATTAACTAATTCCGTTCAAACGAGCACCAATAATAATGACAAAACTTATTAACAAATTAAATATATGCTATTACATAATCAAACTTTTTCCATGACGTTCATTATTGCGATTGAACACAAGAGAATTATTGAAATATTAATAAACGACATAATATCGATTATAAAAAGTTCTAACACGCATTATTCCAACTAGTATTAATAAAATATATTATCCACGCGATAATTCGCAAAGGTCAACACTAATTTCGCGAACACTCATTTGCAAAATTGTCTATCCAACGCGAACGAAATAAAATGACTACCTCTGATGAATGTATCGATTTATAATCGAAATATATATTAGATCTCGATTAAGATAAATTAGATCGAGCGTCTATTGAAGCGTTAGAAAAATCGATTAACTCTAGATGATATAATAAAAACAATAGAAGATAGACAAAATCATTGTAATATGATTACAAAGAAAATACATTAATGCAATCGATTGTTAAAATGATAATTACCCGTACATAAATATATATACATATATACATAATATAGTATATACATATATATCGGATATTTATAATTAGTTACAAAAATCGTACAGTTAGCGCCATCTCTCGGAATAAGCTTGAAACCGTTGAGAAAATCCTATTTTACCGACGTTGCGAGTGTTACATGGATATTCAGATATCCATACCTCCTCGTACGATGATGATAATAATAATAATAATAATAATAATAATAATAATAATAATAATAATAATAATAATAACGACAACAGCAGCGCGACAGATGCAGGACGTATTTGAATCTCCGCCCAGGAACGCCCTCGAAGAGGCTATTGGCCCGATATCCCTAGCCCAGGAAAAGGCTGCCATGGCCGGCGGAACTTGACGAACGGTCCAATCAGAACTCGTGTCGGTCAAAACAAAAGACACGCACAGTTCTCGAGAGGGTTGCAAGGCTGAACAAATGAATACCGGTGAACCCTCTAGGGGGTGTTGGAACAGTCGGGAGGTACGACGGAGAGGGTGGCGACAGAATCCGGCGTTTTTGATGTATTAAACCGTGGGCTCTACGTGACACCGAATGCTAACTAGGCCTTTGAAATGCCACACGCCGGATTCAAATCGCTAGAAGCGTCCTCTCGCTCTTTCTCTCTTCTACTCTTCTTCTCTATTATTATTATTATTATTATTATTATTATTATTATTATTATTGTTATTATCATTCCAACTGTTATTGTATTTTTATTATTTTATTTTTTCTTCTGATTAATATTTTATATTTTTCTTGTTTAATCAATCTCTTATCGTTATTTTACTTTTATTATTATTTACCTATTTATTTTCATTATTTATTATCTATATTATGATTGTACTTTGATCATTTTATTTTTATCTTCTATTATTATTGTGTCTATATCGGGAACATTACGATTATATTTTTTTTTAGTATATATATATATATATTATTTTAAATGTGTCATCATATTATTATTGTCCAATCTTGACAGTAGCCTTCGTCATATCACCGATTCGTTGCACTCAATAAATTAGACGGCACCACTCAAGCGTGACCTCATAGAACGTCTTTGATCGTTTCTTTTGATAAGATTCTTATCTACGCTTACATATGCTTTCCTATACATTATTCATTTTTATCTACGTCATTTCGCTGTAAACGACCAAGACAGCACGTACAATAAAGCCGATGTCCTGGAATGTGTGTTCCGCGTTAAAAATCTTACTTTCTTGTATTAATACTAAGATGTTTAGTATACTATGTATATACTGCAACAGAATAAATGTATGTTACATTATAAGATCGTATAAATATGTTAATGCAAAGAGATATATATATAGAAGTATAAAATAAATCAAATATTATTATAAATATATACCTTTTTTTAACTCTACATTTAACACACGTTAATTGTAACACAAATTTTCAATACGGTTTACTTACAATTCTAATTAACAATAAAATTATAATAATGCCTGTGTGTCACAGATGGCCCCATCATGGTTTCATTGATAGAGAACATAATTTTCAATGAAACGCATGACAAGTTTAATCGACTATGAAAAAAAAGAACAAAATTATTTTCAACTGCTTTTCTTTCCCGTCTCGATTAACGCCAAAGTCCCGGTCGTTAATATTTGTTTGTATTCTCTCTCTCTATTTGACTGATAATCGTCTTCTTTCCTCGAGACCTATAATTTCCAATCCTATAGGCTACTGACGTGGGTCAATTAGGGAGAACTCCAAAAGGCTTGGGCGACGGAACAGAATGACGGTTATGAGTTCATCAGTTTTCAGCTTCATTTTCAAATATTTCAAAAGTGTTAACTCACGTCCTGTCTGAATTTTCATCATCACCGTTTTCACCATTTCCCCCCCCCCTCCCATCAGATCTAAATTTATATAGGCTACATATATATATTCAAAAACGTATCAATACATGAATATAATTATTAATATACCTATATAGGTTGAATTATTTATAAATTAAATATATTTATATATATACATAAAAAAAAAAAATAGAAAAAAATATTACATAGAGACACGCACGAAGAATAAAAGAGTTGCCAGTTAAAAATAAAAATAAAAATAAAGAATAATAAGAAGAAGAAGAAGAAGAAAAAAAGAAAATATTTTGTCAATCGTATTTCGCTATAAACGATGACACACAATCCATCGTTTCGTTGAACGTGACGAAATAAACGCCCTTGTAAGGACACTAGGTGTGAAAATCAATTTGATAGACGAGCGTACGCGTGCCGAATTACCTCTACGTGATGTCGACCCGTTTTGCCATTTTCGCCATTATATTAACGACGAGCTGCCGGCACGCTCTCTGGTCCGACCCCTTCCCAGCAGCCTATACGATATATGCTAGACTATATGCGTATCGTAAACGTTATCGAGGCGAATAATAGTAACATCACAATCCCATGCACGTCTTCGCATTCCGGTTAAAGCAAATGGAGATAGGAGCGTCTACCCCCAACGTTGATTAAACTGCAACAGAAAATAAATGTTCATTTGTACAAAGTTCCATCTTCAATATAGTTATCGCGATACATACATACATACATATATACCTATAAGTACATATATATTTATTATATTCACACGCGCGATTGATCTAACGCATTATCATTGTTTTCAATTGCACCAAATGTTTGTGCCAAATTTTTTTAATATCTCAAATAATATATTTTTATATATCTAGAAAAACACTTTGGCCACACGGTTAATATTTATCTATTGAAAAACAATTGGTTTTTCGCGTTACACTGGGTTACATTATAATTATTAATCGTAGGAATTAGAATATATGTATTGAAGATGAATGAGAGAAAAAAGCAAGTAAGCAACTTCATTAAAAGTTTGACGATCTAATGTTCGAAAGGTACAAAAATGTCGATTAATTTTGGTCTTTTCTTTTTTTTTCTTCACGCTCGATATAATCCTCGATAAAGCAAGGCAATAATCCAAAAGCCTTCTGTCATTCGTCCATCCCGTTGGGTCCTGGAATTTCATCCGACGGATGAGACGGATTACAGCTCGTACCAAATTAACCTCTGTCTCGTCTGGGTTGCGTTACCCAAACCTTTTCGAGCGAATACGTCGAGTTTACACGAAAACTCACTCAACTGACCGCGATAACGCGAAACCGAAACTATCTTTCGTCGTCAGGTGACACAACAGGTGTCCCGAGGTTTTCGATAGGAATCAGCAAAGTCTACACCATTGACATCAATATAAGTTTCGTCTTTCCTAAACAGAAAATATCAAGGACCATTTGAAATAATTGAATGAATGCTAAAAATGCTAAAAATTAGTTATTAAAATCGCGGATCGATTCTTTTAAATCATTTCTACAAACATATTCCACTCTATTAACAATAAATAATAATTAATTTAAACATACATATCTTTCTGTCTCTCTCATACGTATATATATACCAATTAAAAATATAATAAACAAATTGTTAATGAAATCATTTATAAGTTAATAATATAATAAAAAACGTTAATGCATGAAAAAAATTATTATAAAAATATATAAAAAATACTACGAAAGAAAGAGTAATTTTTGTCAACAAGAAAAAAATGTCGGTCGAACGATTATGGCTCATAGACAAAATGGCGTTTCGGACCCCGTTAAGGGGTGTTACGCGTGTATATTCCAACCCTCGTACCAACCCCAACGTTCTAGGGATGGAAAGCACGTAACGTTATGTAATCGTATACATGGCTAAGATTGTAGAGGGTTGTCGAAGCTTTGTCGCCTAGCCATGTGTCTCTAATACGACTCCCATGGGGGGTCATTTCTATTCTATTTCACTTTCATGGGGTGTGTCGAGCGAGCCCTTACCTCACACCTAACTCCGTACAGCCCTTATCGTTTATGGTAAACGCATCACGAAGAGCCCGCAAGGGTGCTCTTTGCAGATTGACGTAAAATCAATGAACGAAGTCAATGGGTCTCTCGCTTGGTTATCCGGAACGAGAGGAAGAGTATTATAGGGGTTCTAACGTCTCCTCCTACCGTGAATAATGCGAGTGTTAATTACTTCACGCCATATTTCAACGACTACTATCACTGAAATAATCAAAGACGTTCGTTGACTTTCTTACCAATTCTTGGTAACCTGCAAGCATAAGAAATATTGAATATTATTATTAATGCAATATATGTAAAAATAATATTTTTTACTTAATTTTCTATAAGTTAATTCTTTTTATGTATACAAAAAGTATAATTACTCAATAAATACTCAAAGAGAATAGTAATATTGTAAAAATTATAATATAATATAATTTGTATATATATATAGAGTATAGATACAAGTATAAAATAATATAGTATAATTATATTATACTAATATTATAAGGTATGCTTCACACTAATATTTTTTATTACAATAATATAGTAATATAATGTTCGGGTGTATATAATTTTATTAAGTATATATCTATACAATATATATATACTGTAATATAATTACATTATATAGAATGAAACGAATAAAATTTCCAATTAAAAAAACAAAACAAAGGTATGAATATAATGAAAGAAATAAAATCTATTTTGCTTTGGTACCGAGTTGAATAATAAAAAGCCTATATACATATACATATATATATAATATAGAAATAAAATCAAGGTATTCGAACGCTTAGGATATTTATAATCACCTTAGTTAAAAAAAAAACTAGCAATGACTGTCAATTTATAAGGAAGCACATGGAATAAATTTCGTCTGACAGAAGAAATTGTAGCGTAGACGAGTTTCTATGCCTTCTTTATTTATATCCAGGGCATATGTAATCGACACTCAGCTACCGTGAGAGGGAAATATGTGGTTAAAGCCTTGGCATCGGCTTTGAAAAGTGGAAGTCATCGTCGCTAACGAGTCCGACGAATACACTCAACGTCTTTCTCTTCGCTGACGTCCTGTCCTTTTCTCGACAATATCTCGACCTTCGCGACAGATATAGTATCATTCTTGTTAAGAATCTTCAAGCGAATCACGATATAGGTATCTCCTTACTTTGCACGTGTGATTTAATACCTGGAATGTGTATTCAATCATAAGAAAGAAAAAACAAACAAAAAAATAACGAGAATGAAAGAAATATAAAAAGTAGAAATGTAAAAATAACTGTATAATAGATACTCGGTACCGTAGCGTACTTTCTTATAACCAATGATAAAAAAAAAGAAAGAAAGAAAGAAAACAACCCCCCCCCTTCCCCAAAAAGAAAATTCCGTTATTATTATTTAGCCCCATAAACAGTATAAGTTTCCTAACTTACGTAAATGCGATAGAGATTTGTAACATTTAAATGAGAAAAGAGAACTGGCGATAAAAAATGGGGGAAAAAAAAAAGAAATAGTTGAAATAAAAGAAGCGGTTTTTTCCAAGCCGAGTTTCGAAGCGTAATAGCAGTTGCTACTACTAGTCGTACGGCGATTTCCGTTGAACGTTGAGTTTTCAACGGGAAACGAAATAAAAATGACGGCGAAATGTTCTCTTCCGAACAGGTAATTCACGGCATTTCGCTTTTTCCATCCCCCTCCCTTACTCCGGACCCTTGTTCTTCTATCCTCAGCAGACGAGTAACAACAACGGCATCCCCATCAACAGCTACCACCACCATCATCAACACCCCCAACCCGTTTGCTTGCTTGCTCGCTCGCTCGCTCGTTCGCCGCCACCACCGCCGCCGTTGTCGTCGTCGTCGTCGAGCGGATTGCTTTTTGTTTCGTACCTTCGTGCCTCTCGTCCTTTGTTTCCGCGAGTCGCCGCGAGGAAATGACAAACAAATGAGCGCCAGGCCAGGCCAGGGTGTAAAACGTCGACGTCCGTCGCCATGGCAATGTGATGTGACGATCGACGTTTTAAACTCCACCGTTCGTTTCCGAGAAATACGTTCTCCGCCTACGGTACGATAGACCGACCGATGAAAATCCAATGTCGATGATCGAATTTTCTTCCAACTGAATCCTTTAAAACACATATCTATATATATATATATATATATATATATATGAAATATCGTCAATCAAAAATTTACAAATAATATTTCAGAAAAAGTAATCTTTAAAATTGTATATTTCAAACAAATGATAAATCAATCGAATGAATTTTTTTTATTAGCAAAAATACTAAATATAAAAATATATATATATATTTAATTATAATACTTACATAGTGTATATATTTAAGTTTTGTTTCGTATAAGAACATATAAAATGGCTTCCACCACCATATTATTCTCCACGTAAATATGTATATCTTAATGGCGTATAGGGGTGTAACTCTACAACCATCAGAACGATCGTGTATGTGTCATTCAAAAGGGACGCAAACGCATAGTAACATTTTTCCTCGATGGACTTGGTAACTATCGATTGTGTTTCAAAGTCGATTGTGTCTCCATTATGTGAACGAGAGGGTGAAATAAAGAAAAGAGGGTGGTCGGGAGAGAGAGAGAAAGAGAAGAAAGGAAGAGGGGGAGAAAACGACCAAGCGAATATGTTCGAAGAAGAGTGGAAAAAGAGAGAGAAGATGCCCCTAAAGTACGGGCGGTCCAATTGACTCCACCATATTGAGTTTGGTTCTATGGGCTCTCTGTACATGGGGCTCTTGGAATCGAGACACGTTATACGAAAGGTCCATCCCTGGAAGGAGCTTCCAGCTTAACTTCGTTACCAGGTTTCTACGTGACCAAAATCCTAGCAGCAACGATTCTCTCATCCAGATATACCAGCTACGTTTTAGACGTAACGATAAATAAGATCACTTCTCGACAATAGTAAACTGCTGCTCGCCCGAATCCATCGAGTTTTAAAATCCTCATTGAAAATCAACTTGTTATTTCGCTTGAAAATATCCAACAATCTTTCAGGCTTCAATTTATTTTATCTCATTGTTCTGTCAAATAATTATTATTTTGTTAATTTAAGATATGTGCTTATCGGTAAATTTTTAACATATAATACTTACATACATATATATGTATATATTATATATACAGGAACAATTTCACTCAGTGGATCACACAGGGTCTCGACAAAACTTCTATAGGATTTTCGTTCACGATATGTATCAAATTATCCTTATAATAGAATATGGCGGCAACATTACACCTACCAGGTGTCGCATTAGGCACCTTTTGAATGATCCAAGCTACGAGAACAACACAATGAATTATAATGCATCCTTGTCGCGGACAATAATGTTACCACAATGCTGTTCCATGCTACAAAAGGTGTTGCTTTAATGGGAATCTGGTTACAACGAGGCGTTCTAAACCATCACCGACAATTTTCCCGTACCCGTAAACAGTTTCTTCGTCGAAACTTTCGTCATCGAATGCCAGGGTTTTTTCTCTCTAAGGTCAAAAAAACTTTTCCCCTGAATAGCTCGACAAAAACGAATATTATTTGTCAAAACGTTGGGGGGGATCGTTTTAGATTATAATAGAATGAAAAATTGTATAAGCTAATTAAATACAAAGTAAAAGACAGTATATTTTTTAAACAACGATTCATTCAAAAATAAATTCAATTTCTAATCCTAATCGTATGTTATCTATTCAGCTCAAAGATATACACGTTCCGTCGGATCTAAAACAATCATAGAAGAGTATATGTCATACCTAAAATATAAGTAAAAATATGTATAATGTACATTATATAGATAAACAAATGACCGTAATTAGATACAATTTTAAACACAAGTTAAACTTACCATTAACGTAACAGTTAAAAATATAACAAATTCACAAGAATAAAAGAGCAAAGACCGTTAAAGTTATGCCCATCTCTCCCATTGGTTTGCAATAAAGCGAAGTTGCACTTTAAGGCAGTACGTTGGGGCGCAAATCAAAATGCAGTCGCTACCGGAAGAGTACTTGAACATTTGAAGAGCCCTTCGCTATTACTGTGAAGGACTTCCCAGTGCTTGGCGAATCAGTCACTAATTGCATTCGTGACATGGCCCAGAACTAACAAACGTTCCCTTCCTTCCTTCTTCCTTCCTGAAGGATCAAAATGATTTTTTTTTTTTTCTTCTTTTTCATTTTCATTTTCTTTCTCTTTTACAAGTTCATTCGTCTGAGATAAAGAAAATTCAATAATTCTCAATGACATTTTCAAAAAATATATTAAAATCACTGCGAATATATTATACGAACGTATGAAAAAAAAAATCAATATAAATTATATTTGCAGTGAATATTTTTGAAAAATAATAAAGGAAGATAAAGAAGTATGTTTTCTTCAATGAAACATTGAACAGATACAGTCAAGCTAGAGCTTTACCCTATTATCCTAATGGGTGATAATCATAAGATTCTCCTTGAGAGTCTCATTACGAATCAAGGACCCCTTTCTTAATGGCTCCTATGAAACTCATTGGCCATTTAACGCCGAGGACACGCCGTTAAGCGTTGAAAGGTTGACGGGCCCGAGAGCAAATTTTCTCATCAATCATCCGGCTGTCAATTGCGAATAAGATACAGTAGGATCAAATTAGTTAGCTCATAGTGTGAAATATTTCACCGTTATTCTATTTTTATTATCTATTTGATAAATAAATACGCGAATGCGAATTTTTCCATCGATCAACATATTTCTTCTTCTTCTTCTTTTTTATTCTTATATAATTTTTTATTTTCCTTTTTTTCTTTTTTTCTTTTTTTTTTTGTTCAAACATTATCAAATGATACCATTAAATGATCGCAATTTCATCGTACTTTCATTCAATATCGTATTTTCATTATCGATATTGGACACGCAATACACGAACGAATTTTAACAATGGCAGACACACCATACTTGCCTACGTACGCTCGACACCCCTTATACGTTCCCCTTGCGGAAACGCGACGTCTCCATGGTTACAACATTGAAACTCCACTAGGGGATGACAAAATGGAGAGGCGCAATACTCGGTCCGACAAAAGCGAAGTAGATCCAAAGAACGTCGGCGTACTTGTGTTTGAAAAGTCGATCTATACCTATATATATATCGACTCGCATAATCCAGCTTTACGATGAACTTTTATACTCTGATTAAAACTGTTCTGGACGCGCGCGAATCTGGAAAAGTAATCTCTTAAGTCCTGGATAGAAACTTAACAAAGAAACACCCTCGTAAAAAAAAAAAGAAACAAAAGAAAGAAATTATTTAAAAAAAAGAACTAACAAGTTTAGAAAGGAAGAAAAAAAAAAAATAAGAAAGATGGAATAAAATTGTATTATAACATACAAAAATAGCAGCTGATGATCGTAATACTCAAAATGATTTATCTCGTTGCTAAACTTCAACGGTACCCGCATTGACGTTATCTGTCATCGAAATTTCTTCCTAAGTATTGTCGGATGCAATCTTTCGGATCTAGAAAAGATTTTCAAGTGTGGGAGAAAAATTTCAACGATGGTATCTTCGAACTTGACAAAATTGTATGTATGTAACTAACATACGTAATAACGAAGTCTTATTTATAATGGACAAAAATAAATTCATCTTTACCTGAAATGAAATATAAATTATAATTTAATTTACCGTACCCACCATTCAAAGATAGCTACATAATAGATATTCCATTTAGTTTTTAAATGAATACAGCCACTAAAAGTATATAATGTAAATTCGATACGCGTGATTGGAATAAGAACTGATAAAAGAGAGGAAGAAATTTATAAGTCACGTAAAAATGTATAGAAAAAATAAGTAAGCAAAGAAATGAGCAAGAAATAGAATGATCAATCGTAGATAATAAATATGAAGAAAGAATCGGCGGAAATAAATATAAAATTAATGCGTGATCAAAATATAAACTGATAGAAAAATATTTAGAAATAAAAATGAAAAGAATTTAATGAAACTATATAAATATATAAATATCATTGCTATTATTTTATAACATATGATTATATATTGTTATAATAAATATATATGACGTCCTTTAATAAAAAAAAAAAAAAAAAAGACTAACATGCGAATGCAACTTTACAGTGAATTAATTTTATGTTTCATGTACGTAATTGTACGCATTGTAAGGACAACAATTATTTTATGAAATGTTGATCGGTTGCATTACAACAAAAAAAAACATTCTTTCATAAAAAAAAAAACATTCTTTCATAAAAAAAAAAACATTCTTTCATAAAAAAAAAAACATAAAATTATAAAGAAATGAAAATCAATTTTTGTTCGCGCTTAAAACTATTTCTTTTTTTTCCTTTTTTTTTTTACTTTAAGATAACGTCATAAACATTCGTATAATTTGTCTTTAAATTTTTTTTGTTTTCTTGTTTTATTTTAATTTGAAATTAAATAAGATAAAATTAATGAAAAGAAATAAAGAAATAAATAGAGAAAATGGTAGATTGATCGTAAACAATAAATAAAGAAGGATCGGCAGGCAAAATGGCGACCTAATATACCGGAGACTAATCCCAGATGAGACGAGGGATGCGATGGCAGAAAACGGAAGAGGATGACGGCGTCGTGGTGGGGTGGGGTGAGGGTACAAGGTGGAAGCGGGAGACGCATCTCTCGGATTACGTCTTAACAAGCTCCACGACGTTCATTTGTCTTATCCGCTGTCGCTAATGCGACAGCAGCTGTTGAAATGATTAATTCACCGCGGGGATGCATCCTCACTTCGTGCTTTCCTGCGACTTGCAGCATCCACTAACATCACTAACCATCTCGCTTGACGACTCTGTGTTTTGATTTGAATACGATTAATTGACACCCTGCAACATATTAATACATAATTATTTTTAATACTCATATAATATATATATATATATTCGCTGGGAAGTTTTACTTTAATCCAAAATTTGTGATATATTATTTATTATCTAAATCTAAAATAATATATTATTATTATTATATATATATATATATATATATTTAAATACATAAAAAAATACTAGAGAGAAATAATAACGTTATAAATTGATCTATTAACTAAATACCATTCCGTTTACATTAAAAATATTACAAATTCCAATATTATTTATTGATCACCCTGATATTTCATATCAAATCAAAACAAATCATTTTAATAAAAAGAAAAAAGCGTACCTATACATATATATATATATATTAAGTATACTATAAATACTTCCTAAGCCTTTAATGTGTGAGGCATAAAAATGAAAAGCATGATAAAGAAGTTTCGAACGACTTCAAGTTTAAAGTTATTGGCCTTTATCGGATACATGTCACAACTTCTAACATAATAACCAACCAAGTCTATTTGCTATGAAGTCTATGGAAACTTCTACGTCAAATTTATCGTCAGTACAGAAGCCCTCTACCATTTATCCCCATACATATACACAATGCATTGTCTAAACAGTATATAACTATATACATTCAAAGTGGACTTTTCGATTGGATTAACTTTCAATTTTCAAAGACCACCTGTCATTGATGGAAAACGGTAATGGGCTAACAGATCGATGACTAATCCGACTGAAAAATTGTTCAACAACAGAGAGTTGTCTTACCAAACGACGATATAATTGGACTCGATTAGCAATGGTATAGTTAGATTCTCTCTTATGAAACAGAGAGAGAGAAAAGAGAAGGCGGAGGGAAACAAAGAACCTCTAGCAGTGCGACAATTGAGCTTCATCGTGCGAATATAGAGTTACAAGAGCTGCCCGTGGGACGGGATGGAAAATGAGCGGCGAATATTAAGTTGACGAACAAAATGGCCGTCGTAAAGCGGAAAAAAAGAAATGCAGGAATGCTTTCTGTCCCTCTCACTCTCTCTCTCTCTCTCTCTTCTTCTCATATCTCTATCTTTCTCTCTCTTATTCTCTTTCTATCTATCTCTCTTTCTTTATCTCTTTCTCTATCTATCCTTCGCATTTCACTCGTCGCTTTTATTCTATACATCCCACAGCCGGTTCTACTCACTACGACGTGACGCGGGTCGAAAACTCTTTACTTTGCACATGCGCAATATTCCTGGATCGAAAAGCTCCGCCCGGGACTGCCTTTGTTTAAACCACGATATCTACGCCCACGACATGTGGCCGACAAACTGCAGATATGCTGTCTCTATCTCTGTCTCTATCTCTGTCTCTCTCTCTCTCTCTATCTCTCTCCCTCTCTTCTTCTATCTCATCTCTAATCTTCGTATATATGTAGTTCTGTATACATACATATCTCTACACGTGCGTTATCGATGAAAGCTGGAATAAATCTATGCAGATGTCAACGTTAGAAACTCTCCTATCATTTTCTGCATGATTTATGTCTAATAATTGTTTTCTCTCCTTAGAATGAATGAATGGAAACTGTTTGATAATTGCACCTATCATCAATGGCGAACATTGTCACGTTTATCTGAAAATATAAATAAAGGGATGTAAATATTTGTTCAACTGTTGACAGTTTTATTATTCGTATTTCCTCTAAAATATTTTAACGCAATCAGAAATATATATATATATATATATATATATATATATATATATATATATATTTTTTTTTTTCAAATGATTACGATCCGTCTAACTCTAACGTTAAAATCAAACATTTCATTTTATAACGACTAGCACGTTTTCAAATTTATTTTTTTTTTTATATTATATAAAGATAATTGTTGGAGATAGCAGTGTGAAGTCGCAGTATTTCATTATGAAGTGATCGGTCCGATACCGATATTTAATAAAAAGCTCCCTTTCATGGTTCCTTTCCTGGACCCGCTTGATCTGCTAATCGCTTATGCGTGTGCGTGTGTGTGTACATGTTGCCGATAAAGAAAATATATTTTTTTCAACACAATATAATGAATATATAATTATTAATATTTTGTTTTTCTATTTTAGTATTAGATGATTAAAAAAAAAGAAATTGAAACTAGTGACAATATTAATACTATTCACCAAAATTTGTACAAGGTAGCGTGGCCGAGCGGTCTAAGGCGCTGGTTTAAGGCACCAGTCTCTTCGGAGGCGTGGGTTCGAATCCCACCGCTGCCATATTTTTGCTATTATTTTCCATTATTTACCTGTAAACAATATTAATTTTCAAAACGTTATATTTATTTTTATCCTTGTGATTAAAAAAAAAAAAAAACCAGATAACAATCATATGCAGTTTTAAACAAATCCCGACATTGGCGCTCTCATACTTTTACCTGCATATGATAATAGTAGTTATTGATGAGACAACGTCGGTAATGTAGAATACTTCCGGTCATCGCAACGAATATGATCCATTTCAAAATCCAACTTTTACTAAAGTAAATATTTATATTATTTGTAAATGATAACCATTATCAGACAATGAAATATTAACGAACAATTTCGATGAAAATTTTCCTATTATTATTATTTATGGGATTTATGGGATCCCCCTGTTTGAAGAAACATAATAATAAATATGAAATGATTTCGTTTGCTTCGTTAATTCATTCCCTTGTAATCGTTTTAACTGATCGTTAAACTGCTCGTTGATACGGATCGGGAATGAATACGAGTATGAAATGAAAAAGAAAATCCGACTAAGAAAATGTAATAATAGTAGCATAGAGAGAGAGAGAGAAAGAGAGAAAGAGAGAAAGAGAAAGAGAGACAAAGAGAAAAAGTTGATATAGCCTGAAGCATCGGATGCGGCAAACAAGCGAGCCGAGAAAATAAACGAGGATCCTTCCGAATGAAACCAACAAAATGAGATTTTAATCGAATCGTTTGATGTATAAAACTTGCTTGTGCTCGCATATTCTACCCTTGCATTTCTATCTAAAGCCCGAGGGTTTGTTTTTACTTTTTTTTTTTTTTTTTTTTTTTTTTTTAAACAAAGAGATGTAACGTTGATACATGAAATACGTGATGTTAAAAGCCACGGGAAGATTGTCTCTTTTGAGCTACACAAATATTCGTTTTACAA
>NW_014569779.1:219032-251920 GCF_001313835.1 Polistes canadensis
AAAATAGAAAAAAAAAAATATATATATATATATATATAAGTGTATAAAATAATAAAATAATAACCTCAAAAAAGGAAGGAAGTTGGAGTAGGATTCTTCTTAATTATTTTTGCTTAGACCGCTATAATGATCGCAGACAGGATCGTACACATATCAACGTGGGAAATCATCAAATTACACTTCTTATCCTTCGTCTATGGTCTCTATCTGATAGTAAAAAGATTGTTGAAATGGGCTTGGGATCCTAAAAAGTTTTTCATATTAGAACAAAGAGATAAACCGCCGCTATGTCTTGTCAACAACAATCTTGGCACTCATTCCTACGTGAAAATTAAAGTAAGAATCCAATTATTATTATTATTATTATTATTATTATTATTATTATTATTATTATTAATTGAGATTAATCCAACGAATTTGAAACGTGATGAAAAAATCGATAAATAACACGCAAATAGTTAAGACAAACGAAGAGTCATATCAAACTCGCTGTTATACTTTATTTGCATTACTTGACCTTCGAGATAAGAAACTTAGAACGAGTTATTTTTTTATCTTCTTTAAAAATACATATCCATATTCTTTCTCTGGAGAAATCTTGTGTGATCAATTCGATAATCGAAAGTATGTGAAATTATTTGTCGCTTAAAGACACGTGCAACTAACTTCGTCTTGAACTTTGATTCGATAATATTTGAATCGATTTATAAAGTCAAGAGAAACTTATTATTAATGTATTTTAATTACATCTTATCTCATTATTAAAGGACAAAAATTGCGTAGTTGTTTATAATATTACTAAAAGAAGAAAATAATGATCTATCTCTTGGGATTTTTCTTTTTTCTTTTTTCTTTTTAAGGTTAAATCGATCGAGAAAATCGATCGTACGACTTTATCGATATCTATTAAAAAACGCGCGTAATTTGAAAAGATTATTTTAACGCTAACATATTTATCAAAATATTATAGTAAAGAACTCAAAGTAATCAAGCCTACAATTATGTTTTTTCTTACTCAGGGTGTAAAATTCCATTATGTAGAAGCAGGAGACGTAGAGAAACCACTTCTCTTATTATTACATGGCTTTCCTGATTGCTGGTTATCTTGGAGAGAACAAATACCAACTTTAGCAGAATATTATAGGTATATGATGATAATTGAACCGTTCATAGGCCAAAGCGATTAACTGAACTTTTATAATCTTTTTATATTTTATATCATTAAACTACTTTAGAGAAAAAGAGAGATTAATAGTTAACTTTTTATATTTAAAATTAATTTCCTTCACATAATTAGTCTCAACAACATTAAATGAAAACAATTTGTATAGCTATTTTAATATAAAATAAGTTTTAAGTAAATATTACTATATTAATTTTCTTTACTTTTTAGTTAATTAGTATAGCATATGAGTGGCTCACACAATTAATACAATTATCAATTATCTTGTTATAAGGCCATTAATATCATTTTTATAATTTCTAGGGTAGTGGCTATTGATCTGAAAGGGTTTGGTGATAGCGACAAACCATCTAACAAGCGTTGCTATAAGATTGAAATTATAATAGACGAATTGAAACAATTTATTTCAACTTTTGATGTTAAAACTTGTAGTATAATTGGTCATGATTTGGGCGGTCTTCTGGGATGGTATATGATTGCTTTACATGGAGATATGATAAATAAATTTATAGCTATTTCCAGTCCACATCCTAATTTGTATTGGGAAAAAATATCAAAAAATACCGTATTTGATAAAAAGTAAGTATATATTCATTAAGTTATCCATTCTCGATTTTAATTTTTAAATCGTCATAATTTATTTGAGTTTGCACATTCACAGATGGGTGCATTTTAGTAGATTGCCAATTTTACCAGAAATAGACGCATTGAAAGAAGATTTATCGATTATTAATGATACATTCAAACATCTCAAAGTAAAAAATACAAGCTCCCAAAATAACTATGTAGAAGCATATAAATATAGCTTTAGCAGAAAAGGTTTATTGATTTCTAATATATTTACTGTAAATGTATCTATTTAATAGTTTAAAAAAAACAATCAATATATTTTTCTTTTTTTACAGAAGATTGGACTGGAGCAATAAATTATTATCGCAATCTTCCTTTTACAAGATTAAATATGGACGCAAGTGAACAACTTTTTACTCATACATTATTGATAGTTGGTAATGAAGACCCATCTGTAATGATTGAAAGTATAGTCCAGAGTTCAGAATATGTGGAAAAATTTAGCGTAAAAGTAATCACTGAAGCACATCATTTCCCGCATCAAGAAAAACCAGACGATGTGAATAAGGCAATTATTAAATTTTTGATAGGTATGATTTACTTAATGATGTTTAACTTCAATATTTATGAATTAATAAATTATTAAATTATAACTTATATGAATTATTGAATATTTATAGGTACTTCAAATAATTTAGAAAAAATTCCTGCCAAAGGTATGATGTTGTCTTGGCTAAGTTCATTAAGTAGTACTGTTAAATATGGAAATCAAATGTTTGATGCTGTACACAAAAAAACAAACGGGGTAATAAACGTTTTACCTAACAAAATACTTTACTTAGGTAACACTACACATTAAATAAATAATATTTTACCTATATTAGATACAAATTATATATTAACTATGTTACATGTTTCAATATTCATGTATCATAGTTAAAAAAAAAGGCTGACTTAATCATATTTATTATTTTTGTATATGGAATGCGTATATTAAATTTCATAAATTGAGTCTTATAATATGACTATTAGAAAATCTTGTAAAAATATTATTAATTCTTTTTTACTCTTGATTTGTATATACGATTATGTAAAGATCTGCTTTAGCTAACTCCAAATATATCATTTATAAAAAAATATTGTAAATTATATCAAAAATAATGTAAATTATAAACAACATTATATATGATAATTTTAAATAAAACAATGATATACATCTCTCTAAGAAGATAGTAAAGCTTAGGTGTTGAATAAAGAACCTAATTACTTTAAAATACTCAGAAATACAATCTTTAAATGTAACTGTATTATCTCATATTTTTTTAATAAAATTGTAAATCACTTTATGGAATAAGAAATATTAATATATTAATATTTAAATATAAATCAATTGAATACTTTTCTAACGAACCCACTCTATTTGTTTAAAATATTCATTGTGAATGTACTTAACTGCACAATTAAATCAATCTTCAAGTATTGTTATGTGCTGAAGATGTACTTTGAGCAGAAGTTTGCCTATAATAAAAATATTTTAAATATATGATAGTAAAATAATAAAGTTATATATATATACATATAAGTAATAATATAAAGACGATAAATATTAAATATCTTAACTATATATTATAATCCCTACTTTCTAAAATTTTCACCATCCTCGATGGTCTCGGGTAATTCACAATTTATTGTTTCTGGTAATAAAAGGCAGAGACCAGCCCCAATTAATTGTCCTAATCCAAATATAACAGGAGGCAACCAAAATTGAATTTTTCCCTGTAATAATAAAAATATATACAGCTATATAAAATACATTTTATATATATATGCAGTGCGCATGCAGAAGTGCGTATGCAGATGCATGCGGAGGTGCGTACGCAGATGCATGCGCACTCGCATGCGCAGATGCTTGCGCGCGTAATATACAAAATATTGAAAATTATATTACCAGAGTAGCAATATAAGGTGCTATCATGCTTCCAAATCTAGCACATACACTGCCTATACCAATCCCATTATTTCTAACAACAGTAGGAAATATTTCACTGCTATATAAATATATGGTTGGAAAACTGACACCGGTTCCAGCGATTCCCAAACTTGCTAGATAAAGTGTAGCATTTGGATTGTTTATTATTACAATTAAAAGTAAACTTAAACCAGTCAACAAATTGGCTCCCATCAATATTTTTAAACGTGACACTCGTGATATCAAGAACAGAACTATAATGGTACCTGGTAACTCAACAGCAGCTGTAAAGTAATACAATACAAATGCGTTATTAAATATTATGTTACATATATATTATATAAATTTGAATAACATTATTATTAGACAAATTTTTACCTGAGATAGCAACATTAATAAATATATTTCCATCGATATGACCCATATACTGTGCTAATCCAAAAAAACAAATACCACAAAAGAACCAATTAATAAATACACAAATACTTTTAAATCTCATATTAGGCGTTCTAAACAAATGTGTGAAATTGTAATTAGTTTTATCTATTTTCCGAGACAGTTTTTGACTTTCGTGCGCATCTATCGCTCTATTAACATTTTCTAATGGAATCTTATTCCGTCTGGCAGCTTTTAATAAAATAATCTCAGCTTCCGCCGGTTTACCGGTAGCGAGTAACCATCTAGGTGATTCTGGAATTATCCTAAATTTGTTTAAAATAATATTAATCATTTATATTCAATTATTTATATATATATTATATAATTAATGTTATTTAATTTTTACCAATAGTAAGATAATAAACAAATTGCTGGTATTGAAATAGCCAATTGAAATTTATGCCACGTGTGTGTTAAATAAGATACAAGAGGAGTAGTTAAATGACCAATTATAAACGGTACATGAAAGAGGATAGACATTGCCGATCGCCATTCGATTCCTACAATTTCCATCACTGCAAAAAATACAAGGAAAAATTAAAAGAATAAATATGATTTACTATTCCAAGTATATAATAACATTTAATTTTTGTTATAAATTACTTATAGGAAACTCACATAAAACAAAACTAATTAACATAGTTCCACCCGTAGCTATTGCGGACAAAAATTTAAAAATTAGAAATAATTCGAACCACACAGCATAAGAGCTAATAACACCTGTTACCGATTGCAAGGCTAATGCAATCATTAATGGCTTTTTACGACCGATTCTGAAAATATTATATTTTTAATTTAACATTAATTTCAAAATAAATATGATCTCATTTTTATATTTAAAATAATAAATAATTTGTGTATACCTATCGGCCATCGAGCTGAATACAAAATTACCAAGTAGTACGCCAAACATTGTGCACGATTGTACAACATTCGCTAATTGTTCTCTATCACAAACTAAATCCCACTAAAACAGAAATAATATTTAAAATAATATAAAAAATTACATATATATATATATCTTCTCACAAAAATTAAATGTAAAATAATAAAAACAAAATTAGTAAGTATGTTATTTAAATAAAAAAATATTTAACGAACCTCCGTTATAATACTTTCTCGAAAGATTCTTCTATCGTATCTAAATTTATTACATTTTTCCATGGTACCGTTATCAAGATTAACATAACATTTCATTACCATGGATTCATTAGTTGAGGATTCTGGTGATATGCAAGAAAAATTAGTCGGGGGTGCTAAAAATACAATTGAGAGTTGATGCCAAGCAACTGGGAATTTGACAAGAGAAAGTGCAATAGCAATAACAATATGCCAAGGACCCATAATACCCATTGCATCTTGAATAACGTCCAGTGGAATATGATCTATAAATCAATAAGATATTTGTATATTATCAATTACTACATGAGGTACGGTGCTTAATTGGATATAAGAACAATAGTTTCTAAATTATTCGAACCATTCTGGTAATTTACTATACCTGAATTATAACTTCGTTAACAAACGACAATATCATTATTACAGAGATTGCAATAAATATGATATCCTGCTGTTTTCTCAAGGTCCTTATCAAACTATTTAAACCTAAACCGCAATGAAGATCATTCGATCCTAACACATGAATAAGGCGACCCCTCATACTCAACAATATATTTTACAAACTAACATTTCATTAATGTTTTTTGTTATCTATTTAAAATTGTTCAAATTGTAAAAATCATTGATAATAATTATTATACTGAATACTTACGAACAAGCGATTACGTTCGTATTTTTTTTAAAACACATGCGTGATAATTTACTTTCGATATTTTTTACTTTATTATTAAAAAGGAAAAATAACGTGTTAAAATTATAAAAAATATCAAATAACGAAATAATTAACTGTTACATTACATATTTCTATATATTTAACTAATATATCTACTCTTGTTAAATATAAAATAGTGTTTGTCCATTCCGAAAAACATTTAATGAGTGTAATCTCTTGTAGATTATAAATTAAACTTCAGTGATGATTAAGTGTCGAGCTTACATTTGTGTCAACTTCTTATATAATGTTATCTTATTTTATGTGTACTTCGATTATTATAAAAAAAATAGATAGATAGTTTCGATAATAATATATTTAAAATTATATAAATATAACAAATATTTCATATCGTGCGATATATAAAATACGATCTATATATATATATATATATATATATACAGAATATTTCCCGAAAGTTAAATTACCAAACTTTAAATATGAATTTAGGATTGTAAAATAAATAAATTATTCTTCTGGAAGTATGCTCGCGCAAATATACTTTCTACAAGAAATAATTATTACTAAATACTTCATTAAATACAATTTAGAAAACTTATACGATGGTATTAAATAAATAAATAAAAAAAAACATAGAAGAGAAAAATATTCTATCAGAATATTTGAAATCTACAACATGTAGTAGAAAAAAAACTAATTGTAAATACAAAATAATAAGAGAAACTATACGCCTATTGCTTCATAAATCTAATAGAACATGTATTTGACACAAAGTAGGAATTGATAAAAATTTTGGTAAAAACTAATTAAATAGAAAAAAGTTTAATAAAAGAGACCAAACAACATTTTAAACGTTAAAAGGAATGAAACGAGGAAACCCAAACTCCCTCTTCACCATTTTCATTGTGAATTTGAAATAAAATTTTAAATAGAGGATAGGTATTAAACAAATTAATAAGCGGAAAATACAAGATCTAGATCTTCGCATATTCAGGTAATATTATTTTATTGGATAAAAAAAAGGAATAAGGAAAATGATGAATTAATTCGTTGGAAGGAAAAAATTATGATGGTGTTTAGAAGAGAATGAGGAAGGAGGAAAATAATTTGTTAAAAGCTGAAAAAAATAAGATAATAAAAAAAGTGAAATGATTCACCTATTTTTTTTTAGGGGTGAATTCTTTATAAATGATAATAAGAACCGATGGTATATGCAAAACCTGATAAAGAAGAGAAATCTGATAATGAAGCAAACAAGGGATGGTATCGGAAAAGTTTATTTACAGTTAGTTTTAAAAGAAGAATGAAAATATTTAATTGTTTAATATAGGAAATTTAATATTATATAGTGAGGAATAATGAGGGATGGAAAAAAAGCCGGGGTTGATTAGAAAAGGGTGCTAAATATAGAAAAAAGAATATTAAATATAATATTTAAATATTAATAATACTAAGCCAGCACACACGGGTTGTAAATGGACTTGGTTTTACATAATAATTAGATATAAAAATATAAACAATAACTCTCATATAGTTAGATTTAAAAAAAAAAAAAAACATATCCTTCATTAAAATAATAAAATGCTGATTTATATATATAAAAAAAAAATTGTTTTCTTCTTCCCCTACTTCCTGTCTATTATCACACTTTTAATAATAAGATTATTTGATTATTTTTTCGAATACAAGTCTTTTAACTTATCTCGTAATGAAAGAGATAATCGATTAAAAAATATAAATAACTTTAGTAAAAATTGATATGATAAAAATTATTTAATTTGTACTTTGTATTTAATTGTATTTTTATATTTTTTGTTTTTCCCACGCAAACTAAACGTAAAAACTATCATAATTTTCGAAAGTAATATTTATTCAATTCGTATATCGCGTAAAAAGAAATATTAAGAATTATTTCATAAATATAACAATTGATTAATAAACAATATTAATAATCTACAAAATCGGCGTTTCGTTTTCCGAATGCGACCATCTCAACGGTGATGCAATGAAACAACCGCGATTTATGTACCTAAGTTGAATTTATATTTAGACGCAACCTCGAAATTCGTCTACCTAACGATTATCTAAATTTATTCTTATTGTATTTACCTTTAAATGATTTTTCCAACATTGTCTTTGTCTTCAGTTTAGTCTCTCCTCTTATTTTAAATTAATATTTACTACCGGAACAATATTCAACGTACTGCTTGTTCAAAGATTTAAAGTAGACTGAAGAGATTTAAAGCTTCTGAGTCTGTTTTATCAACAGGAAAGAAGATCAATCGAAACTTTATCGATACAAAGGTGCAAAGAAAAGTAAGCATAGAACCGCAACAGCAGAAAAAAATGAATAAGTGCAAACTAATTGATCAATCCAAATCCATATATAATTGTTCACTTTATTAATTTATTATTTAATTAATTATTAATAATTGAAAAAACAAAAACGTTTTTTCTCATTTCTAAGCAAAGCAATGAAGTTTTCTATCGTTTTTTGTTTTCAATTAATTGCTGACTTTTTGTTTGTCCGTTTTTCTCCGATCTTTCCAGCTCCAATATTATATCGATTTTTTTATTAATCTAGTAAGTCTTTTTCTCTGTACCTGTTCCAAGACAATCGTTCTTAACGAGTAAACTCCTTTAATTAATAATTAAAACAAAATATCTATATTAGATTTCTAATTATTTGTTTTTAAATGTATATAGAATTTAATTATGCATTCACTTTGTGTACACTACTTAATATTAAAAGTTACTAGGAAATAAGAAAGTTTAAAATATATTGAAATTCTAGTAACATGGCTAAGCCGATATCGGTAATAGTAGTGCTCTACCTTTATCTTACCGACCGAGATCTGATGGTAACTTACCATCAGAATTACCGACAGTAAAAAAACATTCACCGCAGAAAAAAATGAATAATATTTTAATAGTGCTAAAAATAATTATTTCATAAATCGTATCTACCACAAATTTAAAAATGTCTTCTTTCTTATCTTTTGTTGTTTTAAATGGTTTATTTTTCGTTCGCAAAAGAGCTCAATTTTTCAGCAAACGATCGTTTTGGTTGATTATTTAGTTCTCCTTCAGGACTTGACAATTTCCGTTTCTTTTTTTCGGATGGTTCCTCTTTATCTTGTGTTTTAGAGATTTCTTTGTATCTCGATAAAGCTATTTTTGTTAATTCAGCAGGTTTATAATCGGGAAATTCTTCTTGTAAATGTTTCTTCTGTTTTGCGTACCAGGCAACAAACGTTTCTTTTTTTACTTCATTTTTTGATTTGAATTTAGGAGAAGGTGTAATTTTTTCTACTACTGATCTTTGAGGCTTTTCTTGTGCAGTATTGAGACCAATTAAACCTGCAATGTGAAAAATAAAACGAACATTTATATAAATAAATATTTATTATATATAATATAAAATTAATAAATTAGATATTAATTATCTTTCGTTTTACCCGTTGATGTTGAAGTAGTAGTTTTCAAAAAGGGATTAGATCTTCTCATTGATAAAGTTTCAGTCATTGATAATGGCCTTATTTCTATATCAGATTTTTTATTTACCACCGGGGTTAAAAATAATTCCTCTGTATCTTCGATTATCTCATCACCATTTTTTGTACCATTTTGATCATTATTTTCTTTTTCTTCTTTTTCTTCTTCTTCTTGCTTTTCTTTAATATCAGCAATGGATTCCAATTTTTTCATTAACGCAGTACGATTAATACGTGCTGCATATTTTATCGCCAAATCTAATACCTTTTGTGATGCTATTTGTTCACATAATTCGACTGCTCGATATTCAACGTTACTTCGACAAGCCAACTATTTAAATTTCACGCATTTATTATTACTTTATTTAGTAATTTTATACAGTAAAGGAAATAGGGGAAAAAAAAACAAAGAAAATTGTACATACTGCAATAAGAAATAGTACTGCTTCGTTTTCATCTGATGGTTGACTTCCTAATTGCCACAATTTAGTTTCCTTTTCTGTTTTTTCCGAATCAGGTTCACAAAGAGGAATTGTTAAAGATATTTCGGTAACAACTGGCCGTGGAGTAGTTATTGGATAATAACTTCCTTTACATAATACACAGCTAACAGATTTACGCTCTTCACTTACTTCAATTATAAAATAATGATCGGCTTTACCTTTGCCCTATTTAAAAAATAATATACAGTATATTTAAATAACAAAATGATAACATATTAGGTTTACAATTTCGCTTCCGCCGTTCTCCTATAGAGTGTTTTACAATATTTGGATACGTTGAAATGGGAAGACCTACACACCCTGCTGTATTCTCCAAACGTTTCTCTCTCTGAGTATCAATTGTTTCGATCAATACCACAAAACCTGGCTGACCAGCATTTCCGGTATTATAAAAAAGTACAAAATTTCATTGATTCGCGGATCGTTTCAAAAGATGAATAGTTTTTTCAACGTGAAATTCGTACGCTGTTCAAAAGATAGGAGAAAGAGTGACCAGCGATGGACAATACTTTGAATCATAAATGTATAACCAGTTCTTTACAATAAAGCCTCGAATTTATGAAAAAAAAACGACGGATACAAAGTTGTACACCTAATAATATTATTTCATTTTCTTTTACCTTTCTATCCATATCACATATAACTCTCCATAAAGATGATTTTTTATCATATATTTTTATAATATCTTCTGAATCCGTTATAACTGGAGATCCAAAATCGGATAATCCTAACCATATAAGATCTGATGAGGGGCAAAGAGGAATACTTAATTTTTGATTTCTCAAACGTGTTCCAAAAATTTGTATGCAAAGTAAACTCATATGTTGATCTCCAGTTACTCCTATTAATAATAAACATATGAATTATTTGACATTATGACCTATTGTTTAATTTTCTATATTTTACCTAGTCCATCATGATAAGCAACGACAAGATGATTGTTAAATGCATTCATTGTGACAACAGGACCAGGCAAAGCTATAACTTCACGTTGTGTTCCACCTATCATAAAGATTCTCAAGTATCTTCTAGAAGTGGCAATTGCTACAAAATTGTCACCAGCAGCAACGCATTGTCCATCTTCTCCTTCCGGAAGATCTATTGACCATTCTTTATTTCCAGAACCCCAGCCTTAAATTTAAAGTGTTTCTATTACATTAAACAGCTAATTTGATAATTAATCCTTTGCACTCGGTTTAACACGATAATTCAAATGATAACGATGTTTATTTAGGATAATTTAAATAGTTTTCTAACCTTGCAATACTACTACGACAAGTTTGCTTGCTGTATCTTCAATTGAAGGACAATTTAACACAAGAGCATTAGATGATAAAGCGGCAATAGTATGATTCAAATAATTATTTATATGCATGCTGCGGTGAATTGTAATATCATGAAATTCTACTTCAATACTAGATTCTTCTCCATCTTCTGAATTAAAACACTTTACTATGCCTACATGATTCCACACCTGTAACAATTCAAATAAAAATATTAATAAAAACATATTTATTTTTATTACCATACTTTTAACAAAGTATAAAGTAATTTTACCATAAATCGTGATAATAAATGAATAGGTGAAGATCCTGGTTGAAAAGGTGGTTGTATTCGTATTTCTGGCATAAAATTTTTAACATCATGCGCTGTATCTTTCTCTAATATAATATCAGACTTTTCATCGTTTTCATATCCTACAGATGCTTTTATTTTATTTAAACTTATTACATTATCTCCATCATCATCATCGTCATCATTAATGTAATTCAATGGAATTTCTGTAGTTTCACGAACTTCATTATTCATTGAAAGTCCATTACTTTGAAGATCTTCTGATTGGTTATCAACTATCTAAAATAATATAATAACAGCTATAATAATATATTTTAATAATATAATAATATATATCAATTTACATACCACATCGATGCAACCTAACTGGCCTGAAAAATCACAGAATGCTATTTCGTCTGATGCATTATGTTTCCACACGATTGCAGTAATTTTAGTATTTTGTGGATGTTCAATATTTCCTATCAATGCCATATTTTCCATATTCCATGCAACAATTTCTCCATATACTGTACTGGCAGCTAATCTTGTGCCACAGTCAGAAAATTTGCAAATACTAAATTCCTATATTACAAAGTAAAATATAATTTAAAAAAATATCCTGATTTTATAAGTAATATTAAATAAATTCAAGATTATAAAAACTCACAGCTTTTAAAGTAGGACATTGTAATTTATATGATTCCTTCCAAGTTAATCTTTCTACAATAATTATATCTTTATTATGTGGATACGCAAGGCAACTTCCATCTTTACAATGAAAACTAGGCGTACAATAAGTCTTTGCAGTAAAAAATGAATTACACTTAGGTACAACATTATTCCAAATATTAACGGTACATTTTTCCTTAATGTCCCAAATCCTAATAGAACCATCAGCGCTAGAAGAAGCCTGCGACATTTAATTTCGTGTTATAAGTGCATACCAATTTAATAAATTAAATACTAAATATACCATGTGTCTTACATACAACAAATTCTTCCTTCGGATCCAAAGATAAACCTAATATAGGGGCTTCATGTCCTTCCAGTTCTATACTATGCGATGTATTGATATTGGTAATTTGTATTCTCATATCACTACAAAATTTAATACAATAATATAATATATTTAAAAGACCAAATATATAATATTATACGAAAGAAATAATTTGAACATACCATCCACCCGATACAATATAATTACTATTTGTTGTAGTAGCTAAAGCACATACTGGTGCAGCGAATCTCGTAACTATTCCTTCTTTTTCGAGATCTGGATGAGTGAGTATTTGAACAGTATTGTTATCGTTACCTACATATATTTTGCCTTTCTGAAATATATATTATAATTTCATTGATAAGACAATATTCAGTACAACCATTAGATTGTTTTAAAATAATTCATTCTGAATTATGATTATAAAAAATATAAATTAAAAAATGACTTTACCTTTGATATCAATGCTATTGCTTGTTCTGCAATACAACTTGCTGTTGGATCATCATCCATTAAATTCAACCATGATCTAACATCTCCATCCGAACCACAAGTAATAAGACCTCCCCTTTAATGTAAATATAAATATAAATAATAATTAATATATGTACATACAATATAGTATAAAGAATAATTAGTAACAATACTTTAACAATTGTTTACTCACTCTTCTCCAGTATAATAACAAACATCTGTATGTCCTTCTGGATGAGCATAACGCATAGGCTTTTTTACTAACGGCATATTATTTTACTTCTATATTATTATATATAACAAATACAATATAAATAAATTTATAAAATATCTTGTCGAGTAGATTTTTTATTTACTTCTTGTATGATTAATTTGGCGCGTAACTAGTTCTCTATTTTAAACATAGAGTACGCATTGTTACACAGTCACGTGATATTCTTTCGATTGCATATATATTTAAAATAAAAAATAAATATAACATAAATAATATAATACCACCAAAATAAAATAAAATATTATATATCTATTAGTAGTATTTTATGCAATTTTTATATAAAAACTAAGCGTAATATAAAAATGTATTCTGATTGGTTAATAAACATTGAACGTTTAACTAATCCGTGAACTGGACATTTAAACTTTGAATTGCTGCAAGCACACAAAAGAACGTACTTTAATATCAAATTGTTATTTAAAAACATGCCTTAAATATCAATTTGGTTTGTTCACACTGATTCGCACTAGAGGGAAGATAGCCTTTTCCATGATGGTCGAAGTTGCAATGAGGATTTTATAAGTTTCATCATTATATTATTTAAAGTTATTTATCAGAATGACCATGATTTCAAAAGCTGCAGTGGGTATTGCCGTAGGCATCGCTGGTATTTTTGTTGGCTATTGTTTTTACTTCGACCAAAAACGCCGTAGTGATCCAGACTTTAAAAAGAAACTACGTGAACGTAAGTCTAGAAATTGGATGTAATACACATGGTCTTGATAATTATTCTTACATCAAATAAAATATTCACGTGTTCAAATAAAAATATTAAATATTGCATTCACCAGTTTGAATTATAGAATTAGATGAAAAAAAATATTATTCATCGTGTTAATTTTCTTATCTATTTAATTTTTATCTTTTTTTTTTTTATCTATTTGGATAACTTTCTCATAGATATTTATGTGATAACTTATTTCAAATGATTATACTTGTATTAAAATAACATTTGATTCGTTATGTTTTACACATAAAAAAAAATACTAATAATTTTTATTATATTATTATATTATTTTATATTATATTATTATAGTTTAATAATAATTGTTTTATTTTAGGAAGACGTGCTAGAAAACAAGCACAGAAAGCAAGTTCTAAAATACCAGATCTTAAAGACCATGAGACAGTACAGAAATTCTTTTTGCAAGAGGTTAATAAAAATATTATATTAAACTGTTACTTTGATATTATGTATAAAATATGTGTACAGTATAATAGAAAAATATTGATCTATTAATAGGTACAACTTGGAGAAGAAATGCTTATGCATGGTGATGTAGAAAGTGGAATTGAACATTTAGCCAATGCAGTTGCAGTTTGTGGCCAGCCTAGTCACTTGTTGCAAGTTCTTGAAAAAACACTGCCACCTCAAATCTTTAATCTTTTGTTGCAAAGAATACCTTCTGTTGGCCAAGTGCGTATATGTTGAGATATTTCAAGCATCCATATCAATGGAGATTGATAAGTTTCTTTAATATCTTTTACAGAAGCTAGTTTCTCAAACTGCAATGTCAGAAGAAGATGTTGAATAGAATACTATAGATTCACATTGAACTTTTAAATAAAATTTGGCATTAGTAGAATGTGTACACTCTCATTTCGTATATTATAKTTGCCACCATAACTTGACTTTTTGGTAATTACAATAACATTACGTAATTTATAAGATAGTAACAAAAATACATATTCATTTTATATTACAATAAGTTGCAATTATAAATACAAGTTTATATTCACATGTACAAAACATTTTTATTTCACACGTTTTTAATTGACTAATATAGTTCTAGTCATTAAATGATTTATCTTTCTTTATTAATTATGTAGAGTTATAATAAACCTACTTGTGTTTCATAAAATTCGAAGTTTTAGGAAACTATCTATGACCTATATTTTGATTCAAAATACATATATATTTAACTAACAATTTTTAGTAATTGTAATTAAATTGTGCTAAGTTAGATAATTATCGTTATCTAACTCATCTATATGCAATAATACCATATATCTAATACATAAGGTTTGTTGCAATAACCAAAATTAATAATCAATTGTATTATTGTTATTGTCGATATTTATTTCAAAATTTGCTTGTATCTATGTAAAGATATCCTCTACTAGATCTCTGTATTAGAAGAATTTCTGTAACAAACAGAACGTTAAGACGGTTGCATATAATATTATCTTCTATAGTAGGCACTAGCACATATAAATGACTACAGTTATTTTTTGTATAAACAAAAAAACATATTCTATATATTCTTATAAAAATACATTGCGCGCACTATGTAAGCAATGAAAATGTTATACAGTTTCTATTGATAAGACTACAGAGTGGTTATATTCTATATTGCATGAGCACAAATTAAATGTTGTTAATAAAAAAATATTATCTAAGTTACTACTCATCGTGATCTTAAAAAATCCATTATTTAAATAATGTGAAATACAAAATTGTTAAGTATTGAGTTTTCTCTCTTTTTCTTTATTAATATATAATGTAATATGTACAAATTACGTTAATTCCGACGTTTGCAATGAATTTTATATATAGGTTTTCATAAAATAGATTTTTTTTTATTTTCACGTATAATTATATTGTTATACAAAATAACAAGCTGTTAAATAAAACCTGAACCTAGATAACATTTATATAAGATATCTTACGATTAACATTTGTTAAGTAACGGTACTACATTTAGTTGGTGTTCTTATATCTTTCAAAATGAAAGAGGATTATAATATAATTAGTAACAATAATAATATATTATTTTGTCTATAAAAAATAATTGTTTAACAGCTGATATGTGTAATAAAACATTATGAAATTATATTACATGTTTTAGCAAAAAGCAGCGTGTATAATATATACATATATTGAGTTTTCATATTAAAAAGTATAAAAGTAATGAATCAAAATCTGAATTGATGAATTTAACGAATAGAATGAATTTCAGTCATTTATATATATAATAACACTGATAATAAATCTTTTAGCAAAAAGCAGCGTGTATAATATATACATATATTGAGTTTTCATATTAAAAAGTATAAAAGTAATGAATCAAAATCTGAATTGATGAATTTAACGAATAGAATGAATTTCAGTCAATTATATTAGTACTAATTATAATATTAATTATAATTAATTATATTAGATTAAATTTCTTTATACTTTCCTAAATATTTTATGTATATAAATATATTATAATATGAAGAACTCTTTTTGCTTAATTGAAAAAACGAAGACGTAAAAATTGAATTAATTGTTAATTATTTATAGGAAAAAAGATAATAAAAAAAATAATTCAACTTAAAACAAAATTGTATTTTTAATAACTTTATATTCCTTAAAACATCATTTTAAGAAACAAGGAACAATGAATTCCTATAGTTTGCATAGTTTTTCATTCTGAATTTAAAATTTCGTTTCTAGCTTTAAACATTACATCTAGAGCATTCTTAGCTATTAGTTTCGCAGCAATATCTTTGCCAAGTTTTTCAGCGCATAAAAGACTTAGGCTACTTATATTACCTGGTACTACACTGCTATATAAACGGGGTTCTCTATATTGACATTTCCTATTTAACATCAAAAATAATATAAAAAATATCTATTATAGACATAATAAAAAACATTAAATGTATAGTACTTAAAAATGCTTACTTCGGAGGTTCTGCATCATCATCCGGTATATAGAGTTCACATTTTGCTGTATCTTTTATTAAAGTTTGACCATCAAGAGACCAAACTGCTCCAGTAATAACTAAATCTTTTTCAGTTAAAGTGGAAGAAACTGCAACTGGAGCAGAACACCCACCACCAAGTGTCTTTAAAAAAGATCGTTCGCATACACATCTCAATGTTGCATCTATATCGTGCAAAGGTTCTAAAAGAGAAAGTATATTCCAATCAGATTCTCTGCACTCTACTCCTAATGCTCCCTGACCCACAGCGTATAATGCTTCTTCTGGTTCTAATATCTATAAATAAATAGAATTATGTATTTAATATATATTCACATAGAAAATAAATGTTGTATAAAAATATTATACCTGACTTATTCTATCGTCCCATCCCATTCTTTTCAAACCAGCAACAGCTAAAATAATTGCAGCAAATGGGCTTTCTTCGTCGTCTAATTTTTTTAACCTAGTATTTAAATTACCACGTATATTTTGTACAGTTAAATGCTGCATATTTCTAGCTAATTGAGCTGATCTTCTTAATGAACTAGTACCTATTACACTCCCTTCTGGCAATGTAGATAACGTTTTGTCTTTATATTTCTTCGACATTACAACTGCATCACGTGGATCTTCACGTCTAAAAAAAAAAAATTCCTATTTTTCAGGACTATTTTGCAATGAAATAAACATCAAACAATATCATCAATTTAAAATCAAAGAAACAAATTCTGAATTTATATCAGGGTAAATGTTTATTTCAAGAACATGATAATTTTTAACACATTTTAATTTTAAATCTAACATGAATTAAACATATTCAGATGTGCCACAAAAAATCAAGATTCTTATATATGTGTATATATAGGGTGAATCATGTAATATAATAAAATATTCTTGACATTTGTCCTTGATATACATATATATATATATATTTATCCTTGCGTTATGAAAGTACTCTTTTCAGAAACGGATATCTAACTGTAATAAAAAAATGATCATTAATATTACTCCACATCTACTTACTTCAATATTGCACCTAACACCATTCCTTGTGGCAGTATGGTAGGTAAATCTTTTAACGAGTGTACTAAAAAGTCAACACGACCAGTTTCTAAAGCCAATTCTAGTTCTTCCGTGAATAACGATTTCTCTCCAATTTTTGGTAACGATTTATCTAATATTTTATCTCCCTTCGTATTCATTGTTACTAAAAACATATAATGGATATAAATAAAAATTTGGTTTCATTACATATATACATATATACACACATAGTGCACATATATGTTACTAAATACGGAACAGAGCTATTTTCTTTAAATGTCTCAAGTGTTACATAATATACTAAACATTTCTAACTAATATATCAATATACCATATGATCGGTAATGATGATCGAAAATCTGTATTTAAATAAAAATCTTAACTATTTCATATATATTATCTTTTTCTTTTTTTATCAATAATTCCTATATTTAAATTATATAAATAATATTTCTCCTTACCTATTTCAAATTCCTTTTTTGGATAAATTTCCTTTAAAGAGTCTATTACATATCTAGTTTGAATCAGCGCTAACTAAAAACATAAAAAACAAAATCACTGTAATTAATAAGCAATAAAATTGAATGATTTGTTCGTAAATCATATTATGTAAAAAAATATCTAATGAATTAAAAAAAAAAACTTGAATTGGATAACGAGGAAAACATTTTTATGGAAATATATTTTTATAATTAATTCATTCTGACATTAATAAATAATTAACGTCTTAGAAATTGCTGACTAATCATGAATACAGTAGAATGATAACATAATTTATATCATACTACCACTTATGATAACATAGGAAACAAAGTATTCAAGATATAAATTAAATATATTATTGAGAAAATTGTATAAATATATATATAAACATATATATATATATACACATTTTTATTTTACTTTTAATCTTTAAATTTCTGTAAATTAAATTCCATTTGTAAATGTAAAAAATAAAAACAGAATAACGCGAAAATAGATCTTAATCCCCTAAATAATAAAACAGAAAATTTGGAAGAAAGACTGATCATTCGCGTAACAGTGGGTTCATGGTAGTATGTTTGATTTGTTTTCTTTTATCAACCATATAAAAAAATTTTGCAGCACATACCTCACTCTTTCGAGATCCAACACGGATTACATCAGATGCCTCTTTATTCATTATGATAATATTTTCAATTTAGGCACAAACGTTATCAAGATAATATAATATATACTTTATAAAAATAGAATTATTTTCTTCAAGGAATGTATATATCAGAGGTATACCATAATCAAATGAATGAAGAAAAAAAAAAAGGTAATTAGGTCAAAGACATAAAATACTTTCACTGCACTTTGTATAGGAGTACACGATTAACTTGGATGCACAATATTGTAACCCTTTTCATAAATAAAATTGATATTATTGTATTTTCGTATTTTCTTTATTATTTTTCTTTTTCTTTCCTTTTTTTCTTAGATTTTATTTCACAGTTACTGTCACTGCAGTAGAAAGTGAAATTAATTATGCTTATTAGACGAAACTTTACATTCTCCTGTGCGATGTTTCCAGTTGTACACATCTAAGCGCGTGGCAGCAGACTGACCAAAGTAATAACTCGATATCACTGTGACGTACTTCACACCTTTGGTTAGGTTAAAAAGGCAACAATCGATGATGTAATATATCGATATATACTTTCTCTCTCTTTGATTTGAATTATAAATAAAAATTCGTTAAAGAAATGAAATATATATATACTGTGTGTTATTTCATATATACAATTATTTCTTCTTAGCATTGCTTTATCTTTATTGTGTTAAAAATATTTTATAAATATATTTATAGAGAGATATACAATACATAATACTTAAATAAGATATTATCTTTTATCTCCTGAAAGATAATTTTGTCACTATATGTAACAAATAGATAAATTAATCTAATTATAAATTAATCTTACAATATGTTACCATTTGTTATCACAAGAAAATAACTCCACGATGAATTCACATTTTAATATATTCTGTGAAAATAATTATTTTTCTTTTTAATCAAATTGCAAATAAATTAAAAAAAGTAAATAGAATAAACTAATGTTATAATTATGCTGTAAGAAAACATAGCTTAGCTTGTATTATCTATAAGTTTATGTAAGAAAGCTTATCAACTTATAGCTCTATAACATATAGTTCTTACATAATATATTTTTTTCATGCATTACTTATTTAAAACTGAATAGTAAGTAATATTTAAATCTTATTTTATGTACAGCTTACATAACATGATTTAAGTGCTCTTTTTCAAAAATAGTTTTCTATTAAAAATATCTAAAACAAATCATTAATCTCCGATGGAACGTGTACAATACATTATTAACTTTTACTATACTTTTGCACATAATTATAGGTGTAGAAACCCTATTTATATAAAAATCGACTAGCTCCAATTTTGTATGTGCGTATCTCAAATCACAGCTAAATCAGTTCATAATAACTTAAGCGATACTTAAGCAGAAACAATTATAATTAAAATAACAATATTATCAACATTAATAATACAGTTTTTCACTTTCAATGATAATACGATCACAATATATATAAAAGCTTATTTTCATGTAAGATTAAATCTATTACTGTATATTATTGTAAAGTGAAATAATTCTTTTTGCGTCATATTTTATGTATTTAATAGTCAAGTATACGCGTACTGGAAACTAATTATATTGAAACATCATCAAAAAGGCTAAACGTAACTAAATATCTATATTTATGCTCCTATTTATTAGTTTCACTCGAAATGCAATCTTAGTAAGCGTTATAACGACTTGTAATCGATGTTATAATAAATATAAAAAAGCATGTTATATTTAAAACCCTTGCAAAGTATTTACACAATTACCTTGTGTATTAAAACACTTATTGTAGTACACATCCACTTTCATTTTTTGGTTCCTTATTACTTTGATGAACAGTTTCTTCTTTAACAGGAGGTAAATCCTGTTCTTTTTCTGTTCTAGCTGGAGCTACTCCAACTAATATTTTGTAAACACCTACATTCCATATAGAATTAGGGAGAGGCATTTGAAAATCAATAGGACTGACAAGACCAAAAGTAGCTTTAGTATCCAAAGACGGTATTTCTCCTGGTACTGTATCATGATATCTAAATAGTTGCGTTTAATTATATTATTAACTTTGGAAATAATTATTTATTAGAAAAATTGTTATAATAAAATATACTTACATGAGACCATTTTCTCTATTACATTTATCTAATGTGAGCTTTACTGTTGGAGCCAATTTTTTAAAAACAGTATGTTGGTCAGGTTTTACGCGAGGTGCAGGACCATTTGTTTTTCCATATTCTTGACATAATATTTTTGCTTTTTTAAGGCAACTATCGCTCTCTTGTAATGCTCTAATTGCTTCTCCACATTTATCCATAGATAATAAATTAACTCCACAGTAATTATATGCCTGTATGGCACATATTTGAATCAGATATGCTTATGTATTTAAAATTGATATATATTACGATATATATATGCCTTACATAGGATTGATAAAATGCTGCTTTTAGTTCTAAGTATTTAATCCATTGAGCAGATATTTCTGGTTTAAATGGACGCAACGTGTTAGCAGCATCTAAAAATAATTTACTTGTTTCATTTGCTAGTGCTGATATTAAACTTGCATTGTGTTTCAACTCCATCGCCCTTGCCACTGTTACTGAAATATAATTGATATAAAATAATTTAATAAATGTTTAACAAAAAAAATACATATAAACTATAAAGACTTAATTAAACCTTCTTGTGCTTCTGCGGTACATTGATTTACATATGCATTTATTAGACGTGGATCTAAATCACTTCCTAAAGGCGGAGGACTAGCCAGTTGAGGTAGAAATTCAGTTTGTACAAATGTAAATATACCTGCAGCACGTCTTAACATACTATGGACATTTTTTGCCTCGTCCATTGTTATGCTATATCGTGACAAAAAAATGTTTAAAAACTATATATTATTTCTCTGAGATAAAAACTTACTCATCCTTAGCAGCAATCATTGCCGCATGTTTCATATACCAAAGGCCCACATTAACGCTAATGTTAGCTGCTTCATAGACTGAATCAGAGCTAGAACTATAAAAAAGAATATAAACTTTTACAATGATTGTAGATAATATATATCTTTTTAATTTAGTTTATCGATAATTGCATTACTAGGTATGTGTTCCGAGTAACGTATGGGTCCATTTGAATACAAGAATGTTCCTGAGTTTACTAAGATTGGGCCTTCCAACATGTTCCTCAGAAGTACATATTTCCCAAATAAATCCGTACAACAAACTTAAATAACTCAAGAAAGCTGGTTCGATGGAATCACTTGTATTGTTAGCATTTTTTATTAAATCCAGAAGACGAATTCTAGATAATTTTATGTCACTGAAACATATGAAAAAAAATGATTATATTAATTTGCTAAATAATTTAATATATATATAATACACATTGAACATTTACTTTCAATATACTAACCTACAAAGTTTCTTAATAGCGTCAGTAGAATTATTAACTTTCAATTCAAATTTCTGAGTTGTTGTTGCCTTTAAGTTATTGCGATGAAACCAGTGTGCCATTTTTGATATAATACACGCTTAATAATTAACAGAATAATTAGAAAAGATTAACTTTACTCGATTTGTCAATTTTGACAGATAAGATAAATGGAGCAGACGGTAGTCACAGGTTAATGAAAGATACTCTTCGTAACTAGTACGATACAACGTGAATCCTTAATCATACGCGCAACTTCCGTTACGTTAGTGAACAATACTCGTTTATATTTTTATACGATTGTAGAAAAGGTAAGGAAGGAATAAGACACCGTTTTTTCCTTTTTTTAAATGACACACGCTTTTTACAAGATAAAGCTGTTATATGAATTGTGATAATTTAATAATAAATCTAGACAGATGCGTAACTAACCTTTACTATAATATCAAAACATGATACTTTCAAAATAATTTCTATTAAAAAAATAATCTTTAATAATTAAGTCATTATATCTTATAATTATAATATATAATCATTCGAATTTCTATAACATATATTTTATATTTCATTTTAAAAGAATTTATCCAATGTATTATGACCTTGAATGATAATGATAGTTTATCTATAAGATAATCGATTAATACTTAAAAATCTTTGATAAATATAGAAGAAATAAATTATTAATTGCTTCATGAAAAATTATTTTAGATGGGTGAACCTTCTGGATTGACTAACAGCGAAGCTCGTGAGCTTTGTAAGGAAGCAGACCCAATGACAAATGATTATATTATGCAACAAACAATGTACCGTATTAAGGATCCTAAAAAATCATTACCTTTCTATACAGAGGTTCTTGGAATGCACTTGTTACAAAAGCTTGACTTTCCTGAAATGAAATTTTCTCTTTATTTTCTTGGTTATGAAAATCCTAAGGATATACCAACGGACAGAAGAGAAAGTATTGAATGGACTTTCTCTAGAAAAGCAACTATTGAATTGACCCAGTATGTAATGTAATCAGTAAGTGTAAATACTAATTGGTATTTAGTATCATTTTTAATCAATCATTCTGTTTTAGCAATTGGGGTACAGAAATGGATCCAGATGCAAAGTACCATAATGGAAATTCAGATCCTAGAGGATATGGTGAGGACATATTTTTAATGAATTTGTTTATGTATACCTGCAAGCAGTTATAACAGTATTTAACAAAATAATGTACATAATGATATTAATATTTTCATTTATTATATTCAGGTCATATTGGTATTGCAGTACCTGATGTAGATCAAGCATGCGAAAGATTCGAAAAGCTTAATGTTGAGTTTGCGAAAAGACCTAACGATGGTAAAATGAAAGGCATTGCTTTTATCAAAGATCCAGATGGTTATTTGATTGAAATTTTAAGTCCAGTTACTGTGGCGAACATTATCATTAATCATTAAGATATTCTATATTTTTACATACAGACGAAATTAAATATAATATAAACAAGTTTAACGAGCAATGCATAATTGAAATGAACAAACTGAATAAACATACCAAGCTCATTAGAGTTTACTAACAAATTTTATTTTTATGTGTGAAACAAACATATATATATATATATATATAGATATATATATATAGTAATTGTACATTCTATTTCTAGATCACGTAATATGTACAGTAGTATGTGTATCTGTAAAGCAAATAAAATCAAAATATTTATTTTTCATTTTATGCTTGTTGATTGTGTAAAATTAATAATTGTTTTAACTTACGTTCAGATATACCACAATTATGAATATAATGTTATTCTAGAATTTTTATATATTCTATCAAATTTAATATATGAGAAAATATATTACTCTTATTTAAAGATTGTCATCTCTATTATAAATCCTGTATAATAATAAAGCAGCAATATTATTAAAATAAATTTTTATTCCATTCTTAATATTCATTAATATTTACAATTCTTGTTTCAAATTCAATAGATCTTATTTTTGCTCTATTATAATTAAGTGAATTTCAAATGCACGTATACATATTTATATTAGGAGAGATTCTTAATACTTAATTAGAGTATTTTATATCTAAAATAAAATAAAAAATGAGAATATATATATGAGAGGATTATATCAGATTCAAATGAAAGATTATTAATATTGTAAGAAAAAATGATAAAATGAGCTTACAAATCTCAAAGATCAAAGAAATATGAATTTTTCCAACTAAAAAGGAAATTTCTTAAGTAAAATGTATAAAAAATATTATAATATGTAAAAATGGAAGTTACTTAAGAAGTTTCAAACATTTTAAAGACAGTTCTTTTTTTACTTTATATATAAACTAAGTAATATATGTAATTTATTTTTTATAAATATTTTTAAAGAGTATCATATATATATATATATATATGTACACTTACATTCAAGAAATAAAGCATAATTAAAACCTATTTAAAATTCTAGCCCAAATTCAGTCAGCATTTCAATTTATGCCTGTCATATGTATACGATTCACGTTACTTTTTTTTATGTCATAATCATCAATATTTAAAAATCTAAAAGCTTCATTCATTGGAAGCTTAATTTTTCTTATGAATTTACACCGACATTGGCATATAATGTTGATTCCCAATTCAACTAATAGCAGTAAATAGAATTATTAACGAATTTTAAAATTAATAATATAATCGTACTGTCAAGACTCATGGCTTAAAATAACTTGTAAGTCATCTGGCAATGTATGTGTAATGTCATTTATTCTATCTTGGAGTTTTTTTCTGATTGTATCATCCATCGATATATTATTAATGCAACTCTTTTCTAATTTTTGTCGAATTCTAAGGATCATATCCACAACTTCTACTTCTTGCTTTCCTTGTACCCATGTTTTTAAGTCCTATGCATTATAACAGAATTTAATAAATATGCTAACTACTGGAATAGCGAATAGAACAACGAAAATACGTACTGCTTGCGATAAGGCTTCCAATTGTATCACTTGTAATTTTTGAGCTAGTTCTGTGTATCTGGTATGAAACCAGCCCGAAAAATTAGGTGATCTAAAAAATCGTTTGTATAATCCTACCCAATCTCCCTTTATACCGGTAGTTAATTGAGGTCCCAAACTACTTAATGTAGCTAAAAAGTCATCCTGATTAAATAATTGTGGTATTGGTGTTGCCTAAGATAAAAAATATTTTTTTACTAACTTATTTCCATTATCAATATTAAAACCAAGGATTTGAATATTAATTGAGAGAATTATTATTACTTTGAAGGGTGATATGTCCTTTTGTAAAGGCATAAGACTTGCAATATATCTTTCTAAAGGAATCATAAAACTTTCAGTCAATTCCATCAAATGACGTTTCAAAAGAGCCGTTTGTGCTTCACCTGGTCTTTTTGTTTGAATACCTCTTAAAAGTTTTTTTAATATTGCTTTATCTTTTTGCAGAAAAGATTTGTATTGTGTATAAACACCTGGCTTTGAATCTAATACTTTGAGATTCTCAGATTTTTTTATCCTATATTTCTGAGTTTCTGAAATATATAATTAATGTATATATATTTCTCTTATTTTCTTATACCAAAAACTTACCACTAGTTCCACCATTACTTATCCTAATGATGTGAGGCCAATGTTGTAGAGTTTTGGCAAAAAATGGATTTGTGACACCTAATATTACAGCAGGTGGAGTAGGAGCATCCGTGGTATACTCTTTAAATTCAGAATCATGAATCGTGAAATATGGACGATGATCGGCACAGTATTTCAATGGTGTTATCATACTAATAAAACAAATCATTAATAATTCTCAGTTATAATTTTTACAGGATGGCCGTTAGTTCGTAATTATTTACTTACGCAATAAGTGCTTGAACCATTTCCGAACATGTAGTCGGTGAGGAAGCCATTACTACGATAGGTTCACTAACTAATACTAACTCCCATAACAAATGTATATGACTTACTACACTAGCTAAAGTTTTGAACATATCGCCTTCATATGCAGATGTTAAAATTAATCTTCGCGTTGCATTCACATTTGGTGCATGATCCATTGCTGCAATGCATGGCACAGCAGCTTTATAATTTTGATTTGGAATGTATGTCTAAAATCAACAAGATGTGATATAACTAATATATTATTTAATTCCAAATAAATTATCTATGAATATATGTAAAAGAAATTGAAATAAATGTTAATATATAAGAATGCAAACCTGAAATAAGACACCCATAAGAGGTAAGTGAACAATTTGACCTGGACCAGGAAGTGGCCAACGATCTATCTCTCGTACAACTGCTTCCATGACTGTATTACCACGATCAAAAAATTCAGGTGCTATCAAAGCACACAATTCACAAAATAAGTTAACAAATGGCAGTTTTGTGATGATGACAATACTCTGAAAATAATATACATAACTATATAAATATATATATATATATATATATATGTATATGTATGTATGCATATTTACTAAAACATTTCTTACTTTCTGGAAATATCCTCTTGGTAAAGATTTATCTTTAACTTGACGAAAATATACATAGCCCCAATAGTAGTCCTTATCACATTGGAGAAAAGATGGTGATTTTCTATTATACTCCAGTAAAGCTGGTGTGTCTTGAATCATATTTCCATTTTGCCTTAATCTTACATGATATTGAGTATCTCCCATACAACCAGAGTTAGAATCAGGAAACGCTAAGTAACATACATTAGATCTTTCTTGTTCGGAAAGTTGTACATGATTTGGATAAACCGCCTATTTAAAAAATATATTTTAATTAAAGAGGACAATATAAACAATGATATATTAAGTTTTATATGCAGTTACCTCTATAGCTTGGCCTAATTCGAGGTCAAAAGTAACGATACATATACAATGCACCCAATTAGTGAACCGTTCCCACTTGGCATATATTTTTTCTTCTTTACTTTTCGGGATATGCAAGTCTGTGTATGTCGAACAAGAGGGAACAGACATTGTTTAATAATAAATAAATTCTTTACTATGTTGAGCATTGGTATATACAATTATACTTTGATAATACAACATTAGATAAAATTTGTCTGTCAATATAATGCTCATGTGATTTAATAATAATAATATAACATAAAATTAATTTTGACAATAAACTTTGCATAAACATATAAAGACATCTGAAAAATATAGTCAAATTATTAGACAAAATATGATGCATGTACAAAATGTCATGATATATGTCAAATTGAATAATTAAAAACTCACATGATATCACTGTATGTATATTACACATTGTACTATATTTATTGACTATGATCACTTATTAAGAAATATCGAATATTAACAATTATATATTCCTTCATTTCTATATTCATTTTTTTTGTGTCCCATTGAAGAATATTTGAATATTATTAATCATTCTATTGTAATTATGCTGTATTCATTCAAAAAAATGCACAGACACAATATTGGAGAAATGTTTAATTAATGAATATATGGAAGCATCATAAGTGCATCTATTTTAATATTGTTATTAATATTTATTATTTCTCTTAATTTATGCATTTTCAATGTGCTCACAATGCACTGTCAAATATGTTCGATTAATTTTAGAAGTAGGAACAAAAATTCGAGCATTTGATATGCACGTAATGTATAAATCAATGTTTTTATTCACCATAAACAGATGTGAACGTTGATACTCGTAAACACTTTCGCCATTCACTCCAAATTCAGCAGAGAATGTCTTCATAGTGTTCTATCCTGTGAGCACAGATTCTAACCTTTAAATTCGTGTGTGCATACGTGTATATATTATTAATGCTTATTAGATTTATACTAAGTATAAAGCCAATATACATATAAATATATATAGAAATAGATTTATTTTCTCGTATAGTTAATACGATAATAGCAATAAATTTCTTTCATATTAATCTTAAAAAATATATAACATTTTCTTCTTGACAAAGAATCAAATGCTAACAAGAGCATGTTCCTACTTAGGAATTAGTTCATTCAATGTATCGGAAACACGTCCATCACTTGTCAATATTGCCTGAACATTGACGCGGTTTTTTAATTACGATTATTGCGATCAAATTTGAATGATTAATTTTCATTGGCTGCTATTAAGCCCGCCAAAAGATATCCAATATATTGTATATTAAATTTTGAAATACGACAAAAGTGAAAGAATTATACCATTTGATTTGAGACAAGTTCAACCTATGACCTTGATCTTTCTATCAATTTAGTTTTTGTATATAATATATATATATATATATATATATATATATATATATATATATAATAATAATGCATTCAATATTTATAAAAGTAGTTTCAAAATTTAACGTTTCTTACATTTAATTCCATTAAATAACGATTGTTTTAAAAGTGAATACAGCTAAGGATTAAAGTTAACTTCACTTAATAACATCAGTTAAATAGAAAAAGATAATCGTTGCTCTTTTAATATCATAACCTTTAATTTTATTTTCTAATGTGTGTTTTAACGTTTATTAAAATATGAAAACGATTTATATATAAAGAATGGCTGACTTAGATGAATACAGAGAAGGAATACGATATATTAAATTATATGCTTCTGATTATAATATATCAGAATTACAAATCACTGAGATTTTTAATAAGTGTTTTCAAACGCTTGAAATAAAATACAATAAAAAAACTTGGAGTATAACAAAATTATTAACATATGTTACAACATTTATATGTGTATTATTAATTACTTTTATTGGCCTATATAATCATCCTTTTTATAATACTGTAATATTAAGAAATCTACAAAGCTCTATTTATCCTGGCTTTACTATTCTACGCAAAATAGCTATCCCAATTATAGAACAATATCCACCACTGTCAGGTAATATAAAAAAATAAATTATATTTAATGCATATTATTAAAATGTTATTTATTTATTTTATATCTTTTTTGATTTATGTAGAGTTTTACGATGAATGGTGTTTAGTTGAAAATCCATATTTTTATATTTACGATATGAATTGCTGGCCATGTAGTATCATTCATTCTATAGCAGATTTAACAAATCACAATATATCTAAAAATTTTAATATTGGCATTCCTTATACAAAAACAGAAAATAATATTACTGTTAATATACAAGATTTATCTGAAATGTATTGGTATAATAATGAAACTTTTAAAGAAGATGCTAATAAAGTACATTCTAATAATGAAGAATATCGGTAAGTTATACATATTTTTATGTTTGATTTTATTATTATTCTATAAATGATTAAAATATATATAGTATTTATTGTATAGCACTATTCATGATGTTATGAATAAAAGATTGGATATTTATCCTTCTGAGTTTCATACAACTCATATAACATGGAGAGTAAATCGTATGAAACCCGGAAGGATTATACGGAAACTATTTCCAAAACCTAAGGATACTCCTAATTGGTGGGGACAAAGTACAGAGAAATTTGTATTTATTGATGAAGCAAACTCTCCGTTTTATTCATTGGTATTAAATTAATAATAAAACAAAATAATCGATTATGCAGATAAGAAATTTAATGAATTTATTTTAGCCTAGATCTGAATGCAGTAATGTAATATTAAGATTAACTGATGGAGCAAGATTAATAAAAATGATGCCAAGCTTAGAGTGTCAACAAAGCTGTTCAACTTTTACGATTCTTCTTTCCAAGGGAAACACATGTATGTTTCATTTTTTTACACTTATGCTTTATATGTACAAGAAAAAGATTAACTTGTTTTTATTGTTATTTTAGTGTGGTATAATTGGTGGTATTGGCATCCAATAAGTTTACCAGTTCCTAATTCAAGTACTATTTCTATAAGTTATCTTACTTCATTTTGTTAGAATAATATTTAAATTAACGATATAATACATGTGCAATATAAGCTTCTAAAAAAGTTTATGTAATAAATAATTTTATATTTTATATTATCACAAATTGTTTTATTTCGGATAATAGTATATTCTTCTGTATATATGAGATCTCGTTTATCTTACGTTTTTAATAATTATTTACATATACTATAATTTATACAAATATAAAAAAAAAAGGTAACATGCAAAAATTTAATAGGAAATTACAAATTGCTACAAAACAGGATTTAACAGATTTAAAGAATACAGCAGACCAATATGCCAGCTAGACGTATTTATAAAAATCATTAAATGTTATAATTTTGCCTAATATGCAATTATAAAAACTAAAAGATAAGATTAATTTAAAGTGAAATTAATATATTATTTGCATCAAACCAAAAATAAATTCTTCCTATTAACATAATAAGTTTGAAAGCGATTAAATATACAAAGGGATACAAAATATATCCCCTTAAATAATAATTATACATTATACACAAATTTCTCAATAATTATTTTATTAACATAATATATTCCTAAATAGGAACATAAAATGCATCTCCAATAAGTAGACCTGGGGAATGTCACGATGTGAACAATTGTTCCTACAATTTATTGAAACTTTGCTTTGAGCTTTTGTTTGTATAAGACAGGTACTAAAGAAAGCAATGCAAAGATACATAATATGATCATACTATTCCAGGACCATGCATCACTAGATGACGTTAATTTATGTAATGTTTGTCCTGCTTGTATCGCTACAAATGATGGTGGTGCAACACCAAAAAATGTGCCTACTGTAAAAGGTACTACAGGGACTCCTATTACAGGGCTAGCTAAATTTATGAACCAATTAGGCAAAAATGGTGTCATTCGAAGAAATAGCATATAATTTAACAGATTATCTCTGTGCTTAACTACCATCACTGTCCATTCATTAGCTTTGTCTGGGAAATATTTATATAATAACTTTCTTCCTAATAACGATGATAGAAGGTAACAAAGCGTTGCACCAACTGCACTGCATGTGCATACTAATAAAAGTGCGATAGGAAATGGGAATAAGAATCCAGACAATATCGATAGAAAAATAGATCCAGGAATTGCAAACGTTTGCAAACTACAATACGTATATGTAAGGAAAAAGATATGATAAATATTCACTGTGAATTAATAACATATAAAATATATGAATAGACGAAGGATACAATATATAAGTAATGAATAGTCCTGTCAATACTTCAAAATAATAGCGATCCTTGTATCTTCCTAATAACTTTCCAAGATTTTGTGCATCTTCTATATGAAATGGTAATTTCATATATTGTTTCTCTTCCCTATAAAATAGATTAATATGAAATAGAATTTATTTTAAAGGCAAATATAACAATTTATGTAAAAAAATGTTTCATACTCTGCTAATTCTGGAAAGCTCATATAGACATAAGAAAGACTAGTTATTGATGCAACAAATACCAAAGTAACTGTTAATATAGCACGTCTTGTTGAAGGTTTTTCATTCATTTTTTTCGACACTACTGTAAAAAAATAATATAATTCATTCTAAAATGACATAATATATTACACAGTACAAGTTCATGACACTTAATGTATGAAACAATATATAATAATATTAATTAATATAATTAGCCACGTCAGCTATTCAATTAATGAATTGAGTTTAAAATAATATAAAAGAAAAAAATAACTTCGTTTAAATCGAAAATTAATAAACATCGAGATAATGCATACAAATATTTGTATAAATTAATTGCATTTTCAAGATACGAGAACAAGGTTAAAATAACATTTTTAATACAATAGCTTGAGAAATACAATGAATTAATAAAATTCTTGAAAACAGAACAAAAAAAAACACGACTATGTAACAATACATATATACACATTCATATTTTTAAAAACGATTAATAAAATCACATTATTATGTACCAGTATTTCTATTAATTTGTGCACTCATTGTAAACTCGTGTTTTATTTGATATTAGGTAAAGAACTCCTTCCATTTATACGACAGAATAATTTACTTAAGATTTATGAATGTCGTAAACTGTTTATGTTATTTCATGCTACAACACGAACTACAAGAGCGCTACTTGAGGCGGTTCAATCTACTAATCAATACGATGCCATATTGTCCTAAAAAAGCAAGTCAACGATTTGCATCTATTGGCATTATCAAAGAATGCAAAAGTAAATTGCAGCTCACAAATCCACTTTTCGCGTAACCACATTCATCTTAGTTTCTAACCTGAAAACTAGATAGCGACAGTATGTAAATATTTAATGCGATGACGGTACAATACTATCAAAAAATACAGTTATGACGGTACAATACTATCAAAAAATACAGTATTCAGCACTTTATAACTAAATGTTTCTTATTAGAACCTTATTATTAAAATATTTTACGAAAATTTATTTTAAGACTATTTTTTACTTCTGCATAAAAATAT
>NW_014569779.1:252090-254428 GCF_001313835.1 Polistes canadensis
TTTGATAACAAAAAGAAATATTTCCAGTGTGTTTCTTTAGGAAATTATTTTTTATACAATTTTATTTACCGAAGTGTAATTAGTAATATGTAATACACTAGTATGGTATAATATTTATTTAAATATAATTAAAAAACACAAGAGAAAATATTTTTTGGAAACACACTGAAATATACAGCCATTAGCCCGGTAGTACTTGCGTTACATAATTAATTAAATTTGAATAAATCGCAAGTAATACCGACCCAGGTCTCACCACTAGGAGGTTGCTGTTTTCGGAGACCCACGGACTAAGACTCTACTTCTAACATTTATTTTTCTAAAAAATTCATTTTTCTCATTAATCATTTAGTAGAAAACAATTTTTTCAAAAAATGCAACGCGTAAAACGAGTCATACATTTTTTCTTTCAAATTATTATTCAAATTGAATGAAAAATAATGAACATCGTTTTAAATCGATCCTACCTACCCGATTTACAATCCTAAATTAACGCAAACATGCTAACATGCAAACGCTTTGACGTAGATTCGATTGAAATTTTAAATACAAAATGCAAGTTTTTTTTATTCAACAAATGCAAGAATGTAGACCGTTTTAATTTACATTAGACCGAAACTTATAATGTAACAACACGCAAATTGTTACAATAGGAACGCACACAATTTTATGTGCACTTACGTGTGTGCATTGAATATTATTTTAATAATAATAAGAATTCGTAATGAGATATCAAAAATAAACATCATATTATTGAATAGAAATAATTTAACAAATTCTTGTTGCATTACTCATCTTATTATCATACTTATCGATAACCGATTTTATTTTATCTTATCATCTAATATATAATTCTATCTACGACCAATCCTCTTCAGATGCTATTAACAATATTGCTATCTGTGAACAGAAACAATCTAAAAAAAAGATTTATAATTAAACAAGAATCGATGAAAACCAAAAGCCATCAGTGAAAATGTCTTGACAATAAATGCATAATTGATACACTAAATCAAATACCAAAAATTTGTTCACACTCACAACACATACATTCATACATTCATACATTTAGATAGAAAAACCAACACCACGACTACTACGAGAACACAAACTAGAAATAGTGGAATAGAATCTTGCCAATATCGATGAACCTAAAACAAAAATTAATTTTATATTATTACGTATAACTTATACGTAATTTTTATTAATTTATTTTTATATCCTAAATGATTGCATTACAAACCTTGGGATATTATTGCAGACATTGTTGTAAATATCCATTGATAAAATGGTATTTTGCGATATGAAATCTTACAACTTGAAAATACAATGCTTTCTATAACAAAAAACTAGATAAAAAGGGCATGTGTGGGAAAATGAAATTCGATGTATGATCCACGATCAAAACTTTTCAATTGGATTATTTAGTAAATAATGAAATTTAAAAAAAAAAAAAAAAAAACAATTTAAATGACCAAAAAGTGGACATTACAAAATACCGAATTCTCGATGCATTAGAAAATGTATTTTTTATATTTAAACACAAGTGAATATGAAAAAATGCATGTCTCCGATGCATGCTTTTTTCAATATACAAATATATGAATAGAAAAATGTTTCTATTTCATACAAAAATTATTAAACAATTAATACAATTACAAATACACATAGAAAATTATTCAAGACACATTATAAAAAACTTAATCAATTGTGAATATATCACAATATTTAAAAAATTAATTAACGTCGCGTTCAAAGGAAACAAAATGAAAAATATTGCACCTTGCGTCGTATTACAAAATGCATACGCAATTATGCATATCGCCATAACAATAACCATAACGAGATCAAATCTATGTTTGATCGATAGAGTACATAAATCTTTTATTTAATTAGATTTATATTAACGCGAAGTATGCAGTTACATCGAYGAGTGTCTGATGTACATATTACACCACTTAAATATATACAAGACACTTTTTTATTTTTAGTAAACAATAAAAAAACAAAAAATAGTAATGCAATTTCACAATTATCGAAGCACGTATTTTAAATAAATATGAATTTAACTGTATACAATGCAATATGGAATCATAAAGGAAGAACAAAAAATTGAAATTCAATATACAAAAATATTAATTGAACATTGAAACAATATTGATAATTAATTAATTGCTAATGCTTGCTTTAACAGATTCTATGCTAATCAAGTCTTATAGATTGTTARCCGGAATAATATGAGTAATTTTGATTATTAATTAGGAGGATGATTGACTCTAATTGGACTAATCAGATTAGTCCATATATTTAGAATAAAAAAAATATATAAAAAAATACG